>NW_024062795.1:1800000-2055000 GCF_006381635.1 Hibiscus syriacus
AACAATTCACTTCACTCTAATATTTTAAAGCATATCCATGGCATATCCATTATATGTTCTTTGTTCCATATGATACAATACATTATTTCCTAAACAACTACAAGTATTATAAATCTACATCGACGAGGCAAAAAGTTCAAGAGTATCTTCAAGATTCAACAAACACTTCACACCTACTTGCCTATGGCTCCGAAAACCCCTGTAGAAGATAAGCACAATGAAGTAGATGAAGAGAAGAAGATTGGGGAGGCTGCTAATAAAGCTTTGCCATTTTATATGCTTTTGAGCTATGCAGATACTCTTGATTGGACTCTTATGGCATTAGGGACTTTAGGGTCCATAATCCATGGCATGGCTCAACCTGTTGGATATCTTTTACTCGGAAAAGCTCTCAATGCTTTCGGGGACAACCTTGGCGACAATCATGGCACGTTTAAAGCACTCGAGAAAGTATATATACCCACTGTTAAAATTTGAAGACCACTTCACATTAGATTATGAACGTACTTTCTTCTTTGTCTGTTTGTGTAGGTTGTTCCCTTTGTATGGTACATGGCTTTTGCTACATTCCCAGCTGGCATACTAGGTACTTACCCTCTGCTTAATACATATATATGTATAAGTGGGTCCCTAAAACTCCCTTCTTTTGCTTCATTTTTATGATTTTGAGCTTCTGCAGAGATTGGTTGCTGGATGTATGCAAGTGAACGACAAATGGCACGATTACGGTTAGCATATCTGAGAGCAATGCTCTGCCAGGAGATTGGAGCATTTGATACAGATATAACAAGTGGGAAATCATTAGTGGAATAACTTATCACATGAGTGTCATACAAGATGCAATAGGAGAGAAGGTAGATCGTTTGTATGTATATGTATGTATTGCTAACTTAACTTTTGACTATCAGCTGGGCCATTTTCTCTCAAGCTTTGCAACATTGTTTTGTGGAATCTTAATTGCCGTCATATGCTGTTGGGAAGTGTCCCTTCTTACCTTGGTGGTTGCCCCTACTATTCGTGTTATCGGAGGGACCTACACTAAGAAAATGAATACTATTTCAGCTATGAAGACGCTTTTCGTATCGGAAGCAACATCCATGGTGGAACAGGTAAAGCAATCTCACTCCATATGTTTAGGTTTTTTACCAGTAAGATGATTAATACATATGATACTTTAGTGTATAAGTTATATCAGTTGATAACATGCAAGGTTTATTTGCCGCAGACTCTCTCTCAAATAAAAACAGTATTTGCATTTGTTGGGGAGAATTCGGCGATTAAATCGTTCTCTGTGAGCTTGGAGAAGCTGTTCTCATTAAGCAAAGGAGAGCACTGATAAAAGGAGTTGGAACCGGCATGTTACAATCTGTGAGCTTTTGTGCTTGGGCTTTGATCATATGGATTGGAGCTCTTGCAGTGACTTCTAGGAAAGCTAAAGGGGGCGATGTTATCGCTGCGGTGATGAGATTCTCTTCGGTTCCATATAAGAAAAGACCCAGAGTTTAACTGTTTCAATCTGGTCTCCACGTATTTGTACATATATGTGATACCAATTTCTTTAAACTTGCAGATCACTTACTTTTGCCGCACCAGACGTACAAATATTCAATCAAGCAAAGGCTGCAGGGTACGAGGTTTTCAAGGCTATAAGCTATGATTCAATGGGGAAGGAGAAGGTTCATAAGATCAGGGGAAACATCGAAATATTTGATGTATACTTTGCTTACCCTTCTCGGCCAGAAAAACCGATCCTTGAAGGATTTTCACTGTCAATTCCAGTAGGAAAGATGGTTGCTTTAGTAGGAAGCAGTGGTTGTGGAAAGAGTACTGTTATCTCCTTAGTTGAAAGGTTCTATGACCCCTCCAAAGGTTTGCATTTTCTTCTATGCAAATACCTGCAGTTTTCATTCAAGCAAGGCTTCTATCTAATAAACTTTGCTTGCACATTGTAGGGGAGACTCTCATTGACAATCATAACATTAAGGATCTCGATTTGAAGTTCCTCCGAAAGAACATCGGAGCAGTATCCCAAGAACCATCACTCTTTGCCAGTACCATCAAGGATAATATCAAAGTAGTAAACATGAATGCAAGCAATCAACAGGTCCTGGATGTGGCCATAATGGCGAATGCACATAGTTTTATCACTCAACATCCAAATCAGTATTCAACCGAGGTTATCCATCTAGCCTCCGTTTTCACTACTTTGTATGGATTTTAGGCTCTATAGTTATGTAACATCCATGCAGGTATGCCAAAGAGTACAGTTATCAGGGGGACAGAAACAGAGAATTGCAATAGCAAGAGCTATTCTTAAGGATCCTCCTATTCTTTTACTCATGAGGCAACAAGTGCGCTTGATTCCGAGTCGGAGAAACTGGTTCAAGAAGCCTTGGAGAAGTCTATGCGAGGGAGGACTGTTATTCTGATTGCACATAAGATGTCAACCATTATCAATGCTGATATAATTGATGTTGTGGAGAATGGACAAGTAACCGAAACCGGTATGCACCGCAGCTTAGACTCTAGCAAGTTCTACAACAATTTGTTCAGCATTCTGAACATTGGACAAATTCACGAGTCAAGGTAGGTTCGAGTTTCGAATCTTGTGACCTAAAATCCAATAGGTCTGAAGTTCGAAAACTGATATAAATGGCATTCCCTACCCTGAGTTACATCCACTTTTATAAAACTCTTAACCTACTTGGAATGTGTGGGACAATACAGGGCTGATGAATTCTCAGAGGATTTTGTTAGTGCCAATGACCAGTTTTCACCACAAGACACCCAGGGAAAGGAGGAAACAAGATATCTCAAGGACTATCGTAGTGATTATTCCGAGGACGAGGGAAAGAAAAGGAGAAACACCATGATTACGTTCCTCAGAATCTGGTTTGGCCTAGGAAGAAGAGAGCTTGAAAAGATCGCAACAGGTTCCATAGCAGCAGCTTTTGCGGGTGTTTCAAAGCCTTTTTTCGGATTCTTCATTATAACAGTGGGACTAGCATACTACATCAAAGATGCAAAGCAGATAGTTGGAAGGTATTCCATTGCCTTTTCTCTAATAGGATTGCTTACTTTATTCATGCATACCCTGCAGCGTTATTTCTATGGAGTTGTTGGAGAAAAGAACATGGGAAATCTCAGGCAAGCTCTATTTTCAGGTACTAGTTATCCCATCAACAATTTTGAAAAATACTTCATTATTATCCACATGCTAACATCCGTTGCATTAAATTCATGAAGGTATACTAAGAAACGAATTAGCTTGGTTCGAGAAACCCGAGAACAATGTTGGTTCACTTACGTCAAGGGTCATCAACAACACCATGGTCAAAACCATAATTTCCTATTGGATGTCAGTTATTGTCCAATGTATTTCCTCGATACTAATTGCAACAGTTGTTAGCATGATTGTTAACTGGAGAATGGCTCTTGTAGCTTGGGCAGTGATGCCTTGCCACTTCATTGGCGGACTCATTCAGGCTAAATCTACCAAAGGATTTGCCGGTGACTCTGCTGCTAGCCACCATGAAGTTGTCGCCCTTGCTTCCGAGTCTGCCACCAATATACGAACCATAGCGTCCTTTTGCTATGAAAAGCACATAATGAGGAAAGCCAGGGTGTCCCTGGAAGAGCCAATGAAAAGGAACAGGAAAGAAAGTATCAAGTATGGGATCATTCAAGGCTTTTCCCTTTGTTTATGGAACATTGCACATGCTGTTGCTTTATGGTATACAGCGGTTTTGATTAGTAAAAATCAAGCTCGGTTCGAAGACGGTATAAGAGCTTACCAGATTTTCTTCCTCACAGTACCTTCAATCACTGAACTATGGACATTGATCCCCGCAGTCGTTTCCGCAATCAATGTCCTAACTCCTGTATTCGAGACCCTTGACCGCAGAACTGAAATCGAACCCAATACACCAGAGGATACACATCAACAGAAGATCAAAGGGAAAATCAAATTCCAAAACATTGTATTTAACTATCCTTTAAGGCCAGAAGTGACTGTCCTCAACAAATTCAGTTTGCAAATTGAAAAGGGGACAAAAGTAGCACTTGTTGGACCGAGTGGAGCTGGAAAATCATCTGTGCTAGCCATTTTGCTAAGAATCTACGATCCAAACCAGGGAAGGGTTCTCATGGATGATAAGAACATAAAGGAATATAATCTAAGGACATTAAGGAGACAAATTGGATTGGTGCAACAAGAGCCACTTCTTTTCAGCTCCTCACTAAGAGACAACATTTGCTACGGGACCGAACATGCTTCCGAGGCAGAAATCATGGAGGTATCAAGGGAAGCAAACATACATGAGTTCATAAGCAACTTGACTGATGGATATAACACACTTGTTGGGGATAAAGGTTGCCAACTTTCAGGTGGGCAAAAGCAAAGGATAGCCATTGCTAGAACCTTACTAAAGAGGCCTGCAATCTTGCTTCTTGATGAAGCAACAAGTGCACTCGATTCGGAATCCGAAAGAACCATAGTAAACGCCCTGGAGACAGTTGATGAAAGAAAGGGTAAGTTTGGGTTCATTTCAAGACCCACACAGATTACAGTTGCACATAGATTATCCTCAGATGTGATTGTTGTGATGGATAAAGGAAAGATTGTAGAGATTGGTTCACATTCAACGCTCATATCTGTAAGTGATGGTGTTTATTCAAGATTGTTCCATAACCAGAATGCGAGTATAAAATCCCACTAAAACAACTCTTTTTTAACCTCAAACCCTAAGCCTTCTTTGTACTCATGTATATATTATGAGTAAAAGAATTTAAGACACGGGTATAAAATAAAATCAAGTGTTCTTTCTGATCCAGTACATTTAGAAGCTCACAGAGAAAACAAACAGAAGAAAAGCGTATATACCATGGAACTAACAAGAAGCAAACAAAAAAGCAACAGACGAAAAGAGATTAACAGTATGTAATGGCACAAATTGGAGGGGTTTTAGCATGAAAAATACTATAGTATCAGACCAAATATCTGTCTTGTACAAGTATCCTCCGACACTCCCGTGCTGCAAGTCTAGAAGAAAGCATTTGCATCCTACATAAGACAAAAAGAACATTTCTAGAGAAAACATGTCTCTTGGTCATCATACATGATGGCCAGGGAATCGACCGATTAGTCTGCACTGTTCTGGAAGCAACGACAACACTACTTCTCCGTCAAGGGGGAAAAACTCACCATCAATGCCACAACCGTTGTGTGTGTGTTTCCCAGCCTTAATTTTAACTGATTTTACCTGCCATTTTTAATATAAGCTATAGTTAGATGGTTGAAATCATCCGTTGATATTTATGCATATAGGACCCATTATTCACTGATCTAACTGTTGGATTAAAAGTCTATAAACACCTATTAAATATCCCTAAAATGAATTAAAGAGCATGGGATAACTTTCCGTATGTAACAGCACCAAGAAACGCATGCTCAAACCAGTTGCATCAACAATTTTAGCAACAATCCTGAATGTGGATGAACTTTTATGGATGCAATAACCAAGCTGATATATTTGAAATATAATATTGTTCATGGAACAAAGGTGTTTACCTTGACATATTCAACATATGGCAGTGAAAGGTGTTTACCCATCTGTAGAAGCAAGAAAAATCTAATCAACCGAAGTCGCCCACTCCCATGAACTAAGAGCATATCCATGGTGTTGTCATCATGTTCAGCTTTCGGAGCCACCACCTGAGAACTCTGCACTGTTCTGCATGCATGGTTGCACACAAGGATACCAAGAAACGGTCCCTTAGTTACAATCCATTTATCTTCGAATCTTGGGGCAACTTCCTTCTTTATTCCTGAATCAACATCATTTTGTGGCCCTGGTAACTCAATAGGATTTTCCTTATCCCAATTAGCTTCAGTGTCCCATTTTGGTTCAGCATCCCAAATTGGACCGGGATCGGACAATGTCGAAGATATATCCTCGCTATCATTTGTTGCAGCATTACCCCAAGAACATCTAGAAGGATCAGGTGCTGCAGTCAATCCACTCCATCCTTTATCTGTCCTAGATTTCGATCTGGTCCTTCGCCAGTTTGAAGTTGTTGAGAGTGGTATCTGAGGGTGAATAACTTCAGGCTCAGCTGTTACATTGCTTCTCCCAAATGACAAACGTTTAGTCTTTGGATCAAGGCCACGGACGTATTCAGATGGTTCGGTGCTGGCATGAGTGCTACTACATGTGTCCATCTCACCTATAGACGCTCGGTTGGGAGTCATTATTGAATCAATACTAGATAAACTAGAAGCTCTGGGAATGTCATCTGTGTTTGACCTCCTCATAATGTCGGTATAAAGATCTGACATGTTGACTACCTCCCTATCAGTAGAGGTTTTACCTTCTTGATCCTCTTTTGCTGCTGAGAGGTACTCCACTTCATAGTTGTACTTTGGCAAACACAATAACTTTAGGAACCCCGCAACAAAATATCGTAGTGGACCAAATGGCTTCTGATATTTCTCAGAAAGTTCTAAGACTGCAAGACAGGGGAAAAGGATACAAACATACAGATTATCATTCCCATATTAGGAAACAATAATACGGAGATGCTTTATGAAGTATCATATATACACTCCTAAATGGTTTTCTTCATTCAAACATTCTATATATATGTGTCTTCTTTGAATCTAATGTGCCTTAGGCAACTTAAAACCAAAAGGTTCAAACAAAAGTCGCAAAGATGGCTATTCTACGAGAACTTCTGGTGCGATTACAACTATAGACACAAACTTGTGACAATGGGAAAATAGCAAAGGGTGAAGTACAGAAACAGCCTTTTTCTGAACCCAAGGAATGCAAAAAAAGATGAAAAGGAGTGTGTTTTAGAGAACAATTGTAATAGGGGTTTGTTTAAGTCTTATGTAATTCGTTTATCAATAATATTTTGAGGTACTCTTTTCCTCCTTCCGCTAGACGGTTCTTGCCTTAGGGTAAAGGACTTCTATGAGGGAGGTTTTTAATGAGGCCTACTATTTCTATCAAAAAAAAAAGATGAAAAGGAAAATCAGTCACCTTTCTAAAAGCCAGTTACATGAGTGCCGCATATATGAGGATGAATGCTTAAATCATTTTAAAGGATCATAGTCAGTAGGTGTTAACTCACACTAAAAATTCAGGCATCATAGGAAGTAACATTCAGGCACATGTTGAGATGCCAAGGTATGCTAGAATGAAGCAAACATAGATTGAACACAATTCAAAAGAACAGAGGTTGACTGGATATAGAAACCAACTGAATTCTATTGTGTTAACCAGGATCACCAATACATACCATCACTGACAAAACCATAATAAGATACGGTCATCCCAAAGTGAATAACACCAGTCCGAATCCACTCAACAGCAAAAACATCTATAGCAGTTAGACCTCCCTGAAACCAACAAGAGCTCAACTGTAAGGATACAAAAAGGCAAGTAGTAATTTGATACAACTATAAAAAAATGTGGTATCCAAAAACATGTTAGGGTGTTAACCAATTTCAGACGCATGGATCAAACTGGTTTTGGAAAACACGACAAATCACTCTATGAAGGAAGTAACAGAATAACTGGCATGAAAAGCAAATCTCATCTTGAATACCAAATAGAATTACCTTTACAATAGAAATCGCGGCAGAGACTGGATCTCTAACACCAAGAACAGTCCAAACCAATGAATTATCAGAACCTGCTGGTATAATTCCGATAGGTATAGAAATTCCTTCTTTCTGATTGTCTCTACTAAGCAGACCATTTAGAACCTACACATTTACCAAGATCCAGAAACTTAATGATAAAAAAAGAAACACCAGCAGAATACTGAATAAAACTCAACACCCAAAGAACAAGGAAGCTTTACATTCTAAAACGATGCATCCAGTACCATAAAATCCTCACCATCCCCCACAATGGAGATAAAAAATCTGGTGATGGTAAAGTACTGTAGGTCTTGGAAGGAATTATACTAGAATGTCAGGCGTCAGCGAGATACAATTCAAAGTTAAAAGGGCTTTTAACTTCCCCATCAACTTTTGAAGTGGTAGATAACAATGAAAAAAAAACAGCATGTAGGTGGTAATTATTCAGGCGAACATTAAAGTGAGCATATAGTTTTTGTTTGATGATGACACTTTTAGTTACTTATGGTGATTAATACTTGTAATTAAGAAATTGATTAGACACAGAACAATCATTTGAGTTCATTAAATATTCAATAATTATATGCACCTTATTTTGCTAGGGCAAGCGCTTTTATTGCATCTTGCACTTTGGATGATATAAGGGTCCTAGTGCCTAGTTTTTTCTTGCACCCTTGGCAAATTGACCAAAAGATTCTCTAGAAAAAAAATGAAGAGGGAAACAAGAATCAGAATTTAACTAGAGCAGACATGGCTAACCTCATTGATAATCCCATCACCACCAATGCATATTATTCCTGAAAAAATTAGATTGATTTAGATTCCTGTTAATGAATAAGATGATAATGACAATCATTAAAAACATAAGAAAAATTCGAACAGGTATTTATTCAAGTAATACTACCATCAGGGCATGTGCTGATATCAACAGTAGATGCCAGCTTTTTAGCATGGCCGGCAGATGTTGTCTTGACTACCTCCAATCTAAATCCAGCAAGCTGTCACAGTTTGCATATACAACATGAAAACTCAGTACAGCCCAAGGTAAGGAATAATTTCTTCTACACAATTATAAAAGAATAACAGGAGAAAGGAAAGAAGACATATATCAAGTGAAAGAAGCAGGAATTTATAGAAAAATGAATAAAGCACACAACAAAAACAAAAGATCATTATCCAGAGAAATATAATAATAAGAGATTAGATCGCACAATCATAAGATACAGAGAAACATCAACACAAGTTCACCTAAGAGAAAAGTACATTATGGACACTAATCATTTTATGGGTGGATTAGGTGAACAGGAAGAGAACCACAAACTAACAACAGCAATCATGGTTAAGGACATCCCATTCCAATGAATCAAGTCCATACATAATGTGGAACGATCAAAAGTAGAACCTATACAAACTGGTAAGGGAAAAGATACAGAAGATACCTTAAATATCGGTTCCACAATCTCATGGAAAACTTTAGAGGAACGACCCCGACCTGACCTTGGATTCAATATCACAAGCATTTTTGATGAATTCTTGCATCTGAATACAAGCTCAGGAGGAGTATCTATTGGAAACAATTCAGAAGAAGCTTGCTTCTTCGAAGAAACTAAAGGGTGAGGCAAACAATTTATGTAACAATGCAGGTCTGCAAACCCACCAACCCATTGAACTGCCTCTTCTACACTAGAAGCCAAGAAACAAAAATCCTTTCGCCTTCTCTTTGGTTTAATAAATCCCGAGAAGCCACAAGCTGCCTTTTTTAGAGGGTAAGAGTGCACAGTGAAATGTTTAACACCAACATTGTAGGATACCTGTCAAATGTGAAGATACTGAACAGACTGATTGCAAACTAAAACCCAAAAATAAACCTATACATTGGAATGATCTATTCTAGAGGATTAAATGTTTACCGAGATGACATCATCAATTGACAATACATGTGAACCCCAAATCAATGCCTTGCTGGTGAGTTTAGCAGCAACAGCTTCTTGGCTGGCTATATCAGTAGAAGAATCCTGCTCTATATCGGAGGAATTATTATTATTTTGGACATTCTTTCTCTTATCCAAAATGAGCTTCCCTGAGTAAACTACATAGCCAAGCAAATCGGAATTTTCATCCCCTCCACCAATATCAATACGATGCTCTTCCCTTTTGGATTTATCACTTTGATCATCCGCGATAGGGCCTTCGCTGCGTTTGGAGAAAGCTTTATGCTTCTTAGCACGTTTCTCCGGGAACACAATCGAGGACGTGTGGGTTGCTATTTGCGAGCACAAGCTCAGCCGCCTCGATGACTGCTGAGACTGCGGAGACAAGGGCGGTACTCTCACTGACGAACTATTACTACTCGACAAGCTCCCACTGTGCTGCATCTCCGTTAAGCCGCTTCTGCTCCGTAATTGCCACCACCAAATTCCACCACGGAGTAGAAATCAATAGACGAAGACATACAAAAAAAGAAAATATTTTTTACTTATTCTAGTGATGACGATGGGAGCTCGAATTACGATCAGTGGTCTCCCTAAAGCGCGATCCTCAGTATTACTCTATCAGATCAGTGCACGATTTTCAAATTTTAGTTTAAAATATAAAAAAAGGTTTTAATCGAAATTTGTGAATAATTCGGAGTGTCGAACGGTTTATGAAATGGGAAGAAGTAAAATTGACACCGACCTGAAAAAGGAAGGAAGCAGCGGCGGCGGTGAATCGAAATTTCTGCCGGGATGAGTTAGGTGTGGACTGTGGATAAGCGGATTCGTCCGATTGACACTTAAGTTGAAGAGAGAACGCCACCTTTGCCTCTTTGGTCTCTTTCTATTTAATTTTGGGTAAAGTACACAAATGTTTCCAAATATGTGATACTATTTTATTAAATATTTTGATTATTAAAAGTTATAAAATAATATATGTATTATAGGAAATTATTTTGTTGAGTCTTTGGACTACTAAAAGTTAAAATATAGTTGTTTGACTATTTATTATGTTCCAAATTCATCTTTTTTTGTTAAAAAATTAACGATTATTTGAGTTGGACGTTAATATATTGACTAAGATATAATAATCGTTTGAGATTGGAAGATCAAGTTTTATCACATCCCAGTCAACATATTAACGTCTAAATCAGCTGATCGTTAATTTTTTAGCGAAAAATGATGAGTTTAGAACATAATGAATAGTTGAGTATTATTTGGTAATTTTTAATAATCGAGAGACTCAAATAAATACTTTCCTATAATTGAGGAATAATTTTATTACTTTTAACAGTTGAAGAACTCAACCAAATAATATCTTATAACTGGACCACTTGTATACTTTACCCTTTAATGTTTTGGTAAGAGCAGGCGAGGCAACATGAGCCTACCTTTTTCTAAAAAATAATTTATTTTTTAAATATTACTCAACAACTATATGATTGGTCCTCTATTGTTTAATTTAATTTAATGTTACATATTATTATAAGGTAAGAATACTAAATTATATTCCTTTCTTGTTAGAATGATCAACAAAAAAGGATATAAAACAAGATTAACGCAGACATTAGACTGAAATTTAGAAAGAAATTTAAATCAAAGAAGATTTGGATGAACCTTTCCTTAATTGAGATTTTATATAATCAGTTCAATGTTATGTATAATATCGGTTGAAATTTTATGTAACAATTTTTTTTAAATTATAATATATATTATCTTATTAAATTGAATGTGCCAATGATAATTTAAATACTTAATATTTTATCGGTGGATGAGATAGAAAGATAATTAATTTGTTAAATAATACTAAAAATCATTTTCTCTATAAGAGTGACCACAAATAAAAAAAATTAGTCATTTTTTTACTATAAAACCTCTCTCTTTGTCGCCATTGGTGGCAACCTTAATGTCGACTATCAATCATACATCGATTACTTTCTTTTTTTCTATGTTTGGAAAAATTGTTTATAAGCCAATCTCTCTTATTTGATTACTACAAGTATTACCATTGATGATGAACTAGTTGAGGATTATGATTAATCGTTTATTTATATATAGAAATAAAGAGTCCGTTGATGATGAACTAGTTGAGGTATGTCCATTGATCTTGTTCTTTATTAACACCAAGTATTGAACTTGTATTGATATCTTTTACAACGCATATCAATAATGGGTCAGTAAACGATGAAGGCACTCTCCGTTGTTTTTGTTGATAGTTATGCTATTAGTTGCTGTTAGCTATTAAATTTTGATAAGTTAATGCAAGTATTTAAAGATAAACTATCTTATTTTTTGTTGTAAGATAGGGTGAAACCAATGGTTTTGTGCTAATTTAAAATCATTTAAAATACTTTTACAACATTTGGATTAAAAAATCTTGCTCGTGGGATCAGTGTATTATTTTATGTTTTTTGACCACATGGCCACTGACTTCAAAAGTGGTGTGTAATGTATATGATAAAATCTTTCTTTAGGTACTAAAGTGCAGAACAAGTATAACTTTGGGGGGCTAAATGAGAGTTTAATCCCATTATAAACTCGGTGACTCAAATTTTAGAATTAATTGCGTTATATTTTCTGAAACTATGACTCTCATTCTAAATTTATTCCCAACCTTATGAACATTCCAATAGAATCCCCTAAAATCATTCAAAAGTTTAGGAATGAAATTAGAATATTTTCGGGATTAATATAAAATGAGGGTTATAACTTGGGGATGAAAATAAAATATTCAAAAATTTAGAGATTAATTTAATACAAAAATAATAATTCGAAGTTGAAATTAAAATTCTAAAAAATTTACAGACTAATTTAATATGATAATCATAGTTTGAAAACATGTATTGCTATTGACTACTAAATTTTATGAACGACTTTTAACTATAAGAGGAAGGCTCAAAAGTTGTGGAGCATTTTACATCGACCCATTTAAAACATGGGATTGTAAATGGAAATCTAGCCCATTTACAATGGCGTAAAGAACCAAACAGAAGATGGCCTAACCATACAATAAAATTGGGTCAAATTATGTTATTAATCCTTGAATAATATGTACGGTATGGGTTTTGTTCATATGTTTCAATTTGATTATCTTAGTCTATACATTTTAAGACTTAAAATGATTAAATTGGAAAATATTGGTTAAATTCATAATTTCTACATAATGTATAAACTAATTAAGAAATTCGACCTAATAGATTTAATGACAACAATTTATAAGAGAAATGAGTTTTAAAATAAAAAATACATAAATTAAAAACAAACACATTAAATTATAAAAATAAATTAATACTTTACACATAACATGTGGATTAATAATAGAATTAGATCGTAGTATATAACAAAGAAAATATAATTTAAAAATAAGAATATATTAAAAAAGCACCTTCAAAATATAAAAAATGAATATAATTACACCAAATTTTCATTAGTTATTATTTTTAGTTGCTTTATAAATCCCTAAGCCTTTGGTTCTTAGCTTCCCATACTAGTGTGCCTTGTCAGAAACAAAAGGAAGAAAGGGTTTTCAATTCTCTTATTTATCTTTTTCATTTCTCATCTCACATTATAAAAAAAATTGGCTGCAATGTTTCAATCTAATTTCTGATTAATTTTTTTCTTTTAAATTACTCATTTCTAAAACTTGTTTGTTGTTTTCAGCTATTTTACCATGGCTTCCGATTGAAGAAGGAACACACTGCTGCCGGTGAGCATAATCCCAGATTTACCTTTCTTTCCTTATTGGTATTTGGAATTTGTTGTGAGATCTATCGGAGAGTTCATGCTTACATCTTAAACGGCGCTTAATTTACTGTTTTAGGTTATTCTGATTATTCTTTTTTTTCACAACGAAGTAATTGATCTGATTTTCAATTCGGAAATGCTTCCTATTCCTTTTCATTTTACTAAGTTTGTGGTATAACAATTGTGTTAGGGATTGAGTAATTTCAATTTGTTTATGGTTAATGTGGATTAATCCATAGGCTTGGTTTGGAAGATAGTGAATTGATGGATTGATTATTCTTTATGTTTCTCCTTATTTATTAGATGAGAAATCGACTTTGAAAACAGAGAACAAAAGTTCAAAGCCCGAAACATCCACCACTGGGGGATCACAACAAGCACAAGCAGGTACTGCCCCTGCCACCACTATGCCTGGTCCTGGGTTTGCTCCACCAAATCCGTTTGATTTCTCAGCCATGAGTGGCCTTCTTAATGTAAGCATCTCTCCTTTTATTTTCTAAATTATTGTTTGGAAATGTTGTGAACTTATTGATTTGATCGTTCTTTGAGATGTATCCTTGCTAATGCTGCAGTAGTAGAGTATATTAAAGTTTCTGGCTGATCTCGTTAATTGACATTTTCAGCAAGGAACGAAATTGCTATGGACTGGCATTCAAATTTATATCTTATAGATGTTAACCATCTTGGTTTGTTAGGATCCAAGTATCAAGGAACTAGCTGAGCAGATAGCCAAAGATCCTTCATTTAATCAAATGGCAGAGCAGCTCATGAAAACGTTTCAAGGAGCACCAACTGAAGAGACCATTCCACAGTTCGATCCACAGCAGTACTATTCAACTATGCAACAGGTTATGCAGAATCCCCAGTTTATGACCATGGCTGAGCGTCTTGGTAATGAATTAATGCAGGTATATGTGGGCTCAGTTTCCACTTGGAGTGGATTAATGATTCTTCCATTCTTTTTCCCTAATATTAAATTACATGAATCACTTCTGGTAGATGAAAATTTTCGTGTCCTTCAGGATCCAGCTATGTCTAGCATGCTTGACAGTTTAGCTAATCCTCAACAAAAGGACCAGATCGAGGAAAGGATGGCTCGTATAAAAGAAGATCCATCCTTGAAGCCTATTTTAGAAGAAATACAGAGTGGTGGTCCTGCAGCAATGCTGAGGTGAGTGATTACAATGGTAAAATACTAGGAGATTGGAAACCATTATGATAGCTTGTGGACACATCATTTTCTTCTTTTAGATGTATGATATTGCATCCTACGATTTCTTCAGTAAATGAATCAAGAAAGGTTTTAATGTTTAGGTATTGGAATGATAAAGAAGTCCTGCAGAAGTTGGGTGAAGCAATGGGTCTTGCTGTTTCAGGAGATGCAGCCACTTCTGCTGATAACCCTGCGGCAGGTGAAGAGGACGAAGCAGGAAATGAGGATGAGTCAATAGTACATAATTGTGCTAGTGTTGGTGATGTTGAAGTATGGTAGAATGAATATTTTCTACTTATGTTTTCTCCTTTGACAGGCAATCTGAAATGTCTTGACTGTATTCATGGTTCAGGGTCTGAAAGCTGCACTATCTTCGGGTGCTGAAAGGATGAAGAAGATTCAGAGGGAAGGACTGCATTGCATTTTGCTTGTGGTTATGGCGAGGTAATAATAATTTTTATCCGAATCACTCTTCCATCCTCCCTCCCCTCCCCTTCCCCCTCGCCCCTCTCTTATGCTGCTGCATTATCTAACAAATGAAGTAGTTTCATTATCTAACAAATCAGATGGTTTTAATCAGTAATGCAAGTATTCATTACCAATCTCTACCTCATACATGAATAAGTAAATAACTACACTTGTTAATGCACTAAGGGCTTCTTAATAGCCTCATTGAGTGGAAATTTTAAGACGGACAAATATTGGAACCCAATAATAGACTGCCAAAAGCAGTTTGGAATGTAGGACTTGGATTAAAGCAACCTTTTGTTTGTAGCATCTCATCTTGGGATCTTTGTCGCTAATGCCTAATACATATCCGAAAGACTGAAACAAATCAATCAGGCTTTTCTTTTTACTACTTTATTTGATATTAGCTTAGAATGGAATCTGTTGGCTACTAAGCAATGCTTGCTACCTGTTTTTACAGTACTTATTGGCATCGAGTGGGCATATTCATTATATTTCCTCTAATAAATGATGGATTTATTTCTTTTGAGGGATTTATCCTACCAAATTGCGGCTATGCATGACAAAACAAGAAAAAGATGGGTATAATCTAGCAGTTTACATGAGTTTGTACGAGATTAAATTATTAGTTGCTTGAGCTAGTATTCTAGGTTTGTTGTCTGTGGGATAACAAAAAATACAATTTTGGTTTTATTTCAGGAGAAATGTGCTCAAATCCTGCTTGAAGCTGGGGCAAAAGTTGATGCTTTGGACAAGAATAAGAATACTGCACTTCATTATGCGGCAGGTTATGGAAGGAAAGAGTGTGTGGCCCTTCTACTGGAAAATGGTGCTGCTGTGTAAGTAATGAAGTGGTTAAACATTTATAGTGACACGACCTCTTCCAAGTGAGTAATGACTATTTGCTTTGATGATGATTGCAGAACTCTCCAAAACATGGATGGGAAGACTCCCATTGACGTTGCGAAGCTCAACAATCAGAACGAGGTAGTAAAATTGCTGGAGAAGGACGCCTTCCTTTGAAGATTGAAGTGGGGAAAGGCCATGGGGGGCAATGCCAATGCCACCAATGGTATGTGTGTATGTTTGGGTCGTAGGATGTTTGTTATAGGCATTCGATATTACTTTGCTGTGACAAATTCGGTTTTAATCACGGCTCGATGCCTTCTATGCTGTTTTTGCTTCTGCCTACATTCTGATTATTTATTAAAATGTAGTGTTTTTCTTTTTTCTTAAATACTTACATGGGGGAATAACGAGACAAATTGTGGGCCAGAGAAATTTACATTAGAATTCTTTTGAGATTAAATAGTAGAATATATATTTTTGGGACGTCTCAAGCTTCTGGCAAGTGCACATCTCTTGCGTTGGTTCGGATTCTTGTCTTCTGCGTTTCAATTTCTTTTTCGGCGAATTATATACATGACGCATTATGCATATCAAGATGCAGGCATTCAATTTATTTAATTTTATATTAAGTTGAAGGTCATATTCTATAATGAATCTATATGATAGATGGAATGATTTAATTTTGGCAGATGTTTCTAATATTAAATAGTAATTTTGGTTTTTAATCCTTTTTTTAATAGTAAAGTTATATTTTAAGATGAAAAACTCTAAATAGTCACTTTAACCATTATTTTTTCTTTTTGAAGCATTTTACGTCCTCCCCAACGTTTTTTTATAGAGGAAAAAAGTCTATATTTTAGAATATTGATAATTTATTGATTCATAATTTTTATTTGTAGAGGGTTTTTCGATCTAAAATAAAATAATGAGGGTTAAAATGTTCTAAAAAATGGGGTCAAGTGACTGTTTCATTAAATATTGAGGATAGATGTTTTTATTATTATTATACCTTTGATTTTTAAGTAGACTAATTTGTAATTATAATTAAATTATTATAATAAAAAATATAAATTACACTATTAGTCATTAATATTTTTGGTTTTAATCGTTTATTACTTTTAAAAAAATTATTCGACTAATAATCACTATATTAGTTAAATAAAATTAATAGAATTTATTACACTTGAGTGTGGGTAGGGATTTGAACTCTAAATATCCTATCCAAGGAATTAAGCACCTAGCCACTACATTATATTAGAATTTTGATAAAATTAGCTGACCTTTATTCCCATATGTAATGGGAAAGAATCCTTTACCTTTCCTGGCGAAACCATATGCTCCGAACTTCAAACTTCCTTGCCCGAACGCTTTCATGACTTCGAAGAACCTCCTAACGGACCCTGGTTTTGAAGAACTCCTTGCGGACCCTAGTAGTTCACTCCATCTTCCAGCTACGCTTTTCGCTTTCTTGGTAATGAAATTACATATGGGGTTTCACTCGAGTTAAATTGAGTGTTGAGTTACTTTGTAATCTCCCCCGTTGGTCCCTTTAAGTCCCTCTAGTAGGCTGCCTTCAACACCAGGTTGAGAGCAGCTTCCGTGGATACCTCTGAATTATGAATTGTCCACCGTGAGACTCGATCCCACGACCCCAAGGTTAATAGATAGATCGAATCTAAAATCTCCATAAAAAAGAGTTTAATGTTTAGACACCAAATCAAACTATATTGTTTTTATATTTTTAGTTAAATTAATATTTAAATTGAATTGTGATTAAAATTAAAGATCACACTATAGTTTTTTATTTCATTTAGAAATAAAATAAAGTAATTAAATAACTATTTATTTTTTTATAAAATTAATATTATATTATTCTAAATATAATTAATTATTCATATTATATAGGCTGGCAAGGCATACTTGTTTTTGAAAGATCGACTTATATGAAAGTTTGATCTTATTATCGAGTTAGAAAAAAAATCAAAGTAATTTTGTTTTTATTTTTATGACAATTTAATTTTTCTATTATATTGATATCTTAACTTTTTGAAACAAATATTATCAGTTATAATATTAATATTTTTATTAGTTTCATCAAATAATACTACATTGAATGTCACATCTAAAAAAGAAATTAAATTATTTGATTATATTATATAATATTTGATTTCGGACTGAAATCTCAGAAAATAAACATTTTTAAATGTAGAGTACCGAAATGAAAAACAAATAAAATCTCAGAAAATACATTATACATTACCCTTAATAAAAATTGACATTTTTTTAAATAACATGTTAATATAGCGTGATTATCAACAATTGTTCTATATTCAATATTACATTTTTTTCATACGGTCAAATGGAAATGTATTATATTTAAATTAATTAATTTACTTAATTACTAGTTTCATTTCATATATATATATATACACTATTGACGACCCTCAATATATATATGAATTTAATACATATAATATATATATAATTAGGTCAATAAAATTTTGACACAGTTAGCAAAGACTGGTCCTAGATTTGAATCTTATTTTGTATATTCAATAATGACTCTCATTATTCAATGTGATTGTATTTGTATCTTCTTAAAAGAAGTTGGAGATTTTGTTTTATGTAATCTAAATTACCAATTTTAATCTCAGCTTCCATATTGATGTTGTTACATGATTTTATGTCACATAAGTTGGGGTGATGTTGATGGTGGCAATGGTGGATAAATGTATATTTTATGGTCAACACTTGTCTATTTTGAAATTCGAAATTTTTTATATTTGTTGTTCATTGTACTGATGGTGTCTATCGTGAAATTTTATTGGTACCTATCTCGTATAAAAAAATTATATTATTAATATATGTGTTTATTCTGAAAAATATTTCTAGATCCACCATCGATCAGGTGATGGGTATAAAACGTGGATTCTATCAAAAACCAAACAAATGTTAACGCTGTGGTCCTTGATCTTGACATCTTCATTTGATGATATTCGTAAAACGAAAATCCGTTTTTGCTCGTATCTGTCTCCCAAGGAACATACCAAAGTTGCAGACAGTGAGGGTGAAAGTGAAATTTATCTTCATTGAATCTCGACGTAAGGGTCCTTCGCATTGCAGCCTCACAAATCTGGTACTGTTTTCTTTGCTCCTGTGACGATAAAAATCTTGTTCCTCATCTAAATGTGACAATTTCTCTGACAGATTTGATGGAAAAATCGACGATCTTGATGTATCTGTTTGAACTAGCCACACGTAAAAATCTCATGTCCATTGGAGCTTGGAAACATTATCCTGCTATTATATTCAATAGAAACCAGAACCAGAACCTTGGGAACTAGAATGAATTTAGAGCTGTGTCACCGTCTCCATTGCCATTAAAGTGCTTTACAAGTTTGAGCTCATTTAAAAGTAGGTATAATTCTGTGTACAGTTTCCTAAAATCATGTATTCTTCATGTGTTCTAGAGTTCGTATAGGAGATACTTCTCCAGCACTGAATTTTAGTATGGGAGATGTTTGATAAAAAGTTACTTTGATTAATGATCATTTCTGACTTGGTTATTGTATGCAGCTTACCTGCATTCACCGGAGAGAAGTTGGAAACGGAGAAAGGAACGGCCATGGGGGTGCAGGGGTCATCTGAATCAAGTTTTAGTCCCTCGTCACCAAACAGTCTATCAAGTAGGGAACGTTAGAGATTGATTGAGTTATTTGAATCTTTGGGAACTCGGAACATTGAGGACGGAACAGCAACGAAAATCACTACTGCTACAAGGAAAGAGCCTAATCAACCTGTTGATAAGTGGTTAGCTTTGGAAGGAGAAGCTTCCAACAATTCTAAGATCATAAGGTTTGATGACGACTCCATCGAAAACTTAAATGGGAGTAGCACTGCAGGGGAAGATTCAAATGGACAGTCCTCGATAAAAGCTAGTATGGACTGTATAGTTGAACGGACAGCAGAATGGGGTATTGCAGTGAAGTCAGATGTTGAAAAATAAACGAGTAAACAAGTAATTTCCCTATAACCAGATTAGTGAGAATACAAAATAAAAGCGAAAAAATAATACTCGAAATTGATAACGGAGTTCAGTCAATTATGCCTACGTCTCAGGACTGCTGTAGATATTTTATTAAGAAAGAAAAGAAAGAAAATTTACAGGTGTTTACAAAACACTCACTACTCACAAGAAAGTTCTCTAGTATTGGGAGAAAGAAATGATTTGGGATGATTTGGGATGATTTTGAAGCTAAATGGGTTAGGGTATTTATAGTTGAAGCTTAGAGATTAATCTTATAAATACCCTAAAGTGTGTAGGGACTAAAGTGTAATTAACCCTATTACAATTATAATTAAAATTCGGTGTCCCCAATTTTTGAAATCGATGCTCTTCATTTGAAAAAATAGCCCCCCTTTCTAGCCTTTTTCTGACTTTTCTAACAATCTCCCACTTGAAGACTGATTTTAATATGTCTTCACACCTCGATCTATGCAACAACATTTCTGGTCTTGTTACTCTAGCATGCCAACTGAAGCTGAACACAACTTCAGTTTGTCCGTAGTCACCGTCTTTGTTAATATGTCTGTTGGATTTTGAGCTCCACTAATCTTTTCAAGTTTCAAAATCTCATCTTACAGAAGAGACCGGATAAAATGATATCGCAATTGTATTTGCTTCGTCCTGGAATGAAAAGACAGATTCTTTGCTAGATAGATATCACTTTGACTGTCGCAATACAAGACATTGTTTTCTTGTTTCTTGCCTAACTCTTCCAAGAAACTTTGGAGCCAAACCATCTCTTTGCTGGCTTCCGTAACAACGACATATTCTGTTTCAGTTGTGGAGAGAACAATTATCTTCTGTAGTTGAGAAACCTAACTCACTGCAGTTCCTCCTAGAGTATAGACATATCCTGTAGTGATTCTTCTGATGTCGACATTTCGTCTAAGTCAGCATCTACATAGCCTGTCAGTATCGCATCTCCACTTTTGAAACAAAGTGTTTTGTTTGTGGTACCCCGTATATATCTGATGATCCATTTGACTGCTTCCCGGTGTACATTTCCCAGATTATTCATGTACCTGCTAAAAGCTCCCACTGCATGAGCAATATCTGGTCTAATACAAACCATGATATACAGACTTCGCTGAGGCGTACGACACCTTCACCATGTGTGCACGTTCTTCCTCTGGTGACTGTTCTTTGGAGAGTCTAAAATGAACACCTAAAGGTGTACGTACTGGTTTAGCATTTTGCATGTTGAACCTGGAGAGTACTTTATTGATGTACTCAGCCTGTGATAACATCAAAGTCCCTGACTTTGTGTCTCTGTTAATCCTCATCCCAAGAATCTGCTTTGCAGCGCCTAGATCCTTCATAGCAAACTGCTTCGACAATTTTTGCTTCAAGTTTATAATCTCTTGCATGTCTGAGCCTGCAACGAGCATGTCATCAACGTACAATAATAAAATAATGAAGTTGTTGTCGAACCTCTTGATGTAGCAACAATGATCTACTTGGCATCTGGTAAAACCACTGCTACTCATGAAGCTATCAAACTTATTGTACAACTTTCTAGGAGCTTGTTTTAAACCATACAAGCTCTTCTTCAACATGCATACCAAGTTTTTCTTGCCTGTCTCTATGAAGCCTTCTAGCTGCCTCATATAGATTTCTTCTTCCAAATCACCATGAAGGAAAGTTGTCTTTACATCTAAATGCTCAAGATGTAAATTCTCTGCAGCTACAATTTTCAACAACAGTCTGATTGTAGACAGTTTTACGATTGGAGAGAAAATTTTATTGTAGTTAATACCTTCTTTTTGCTGAAAGCCTTTGACAATCAATCTTTCTTTATAGCGTTTGCTCCCATCGTGCTCTTCTTTGATCCTGTAAATCCACTTGTTATGGAGTGCTTTCTTGCCTGGTGGTAATTCAACTAATTCCCACATCTGATTTGACATAAGCGAGTCCATCTCATCTTTCATGGAAGACTACCACTTGACTGAATCATCCACCTGCATTGCTTCATCATAGCACTCTGGTTCACCATTGTCAGTCAGTAACAAGTAGTGCAAAGAAGGCGAATAACGTTGGGTTGGTTTAGGAATTCTGAAGGAGCGTCTCAGTTCTGGTGTGCCTGGTTCTTCTTGAACTGCTTTAGGATTGATCTGAACATCATTTCTAGAAATCTCCTCGAACTCAGCAAATTCCTTTGTTTCAGCTTCGATATTGGAGCTACTTGATTCTACGATTGACCTGTCTTTATACATCACATTCTCATTGAAAATGACATCTCTGCTTCTGATGATCTTTCGATTTTATAGTCCCAAAACCGGTAACCGAACTCATCACCACCATAACCAACAAAGACACATTTGTTGGACTTGGAATCAAGTTTACTTCTTTCAGCAGAATTTATGTGTACATAAGAAACACAACCAAACACTCTTAAGTGTGAAAGGTTTATTTCTTTTCTGCTCCAAACTTCCTCTGGTATTCCACCATCCAAAGGAACTGAGGGCCCACGGTTGATCAGGTAAGATGCAGTGTTGATAGCTTCAGCCCATAACAATTTGGCACGTTCATTCAGTTCATTCAGTTCTGTTCATGCGCTCTACTACTCCATTCTGCTGCGGTGTCATGAGAACTGTTGTCTCAATCTTGAACTCATTGTTTGCGCAGAAATCTCTGAATCTGCTGTTTTTGTATTCTCCTCCATTATCAGACCTCAATCGCTTGATTTTTAGACCAGTCTCATTTTCCACCATGACCTTACATTTTCTAAAGATATCAAAGACTTCTGATTTCTTCTTCAGAAAATAGACCCACACCTTCCTTAAAGAATCATTAATGAATGTGACATAATATAATGAGTCTGCAAGAGATTGAATTGGAGATGATCCCCATACATCAGTATGAACCAACTCTAACTTTTCAGCCTTGGGTGTTTTGTCAATCTTTGCAAAATTAACTTTCTTTTGTTTATCAAAGATGCAATCTTCACATAGTCCGACATCTACATTCTTTATATCCGACATCTTCCCTTTTGACAAAAGTGGCTTCATCACTTTCTCGCTCATATGGCCAAGCCTTTGGTTCCATAGGTTTGATTTTCCATCAGCATCTGCTGTTGCAATGATATTCTCTAAATTTGAGGTTACATAGAGAGTATCAATCTTCTTACCACGAGCAATGACGAGTGCTCCTTTGGTAATCTTCCATTCACAGTATGAAAAGGTTGTATTATATCATTCTCTATCAAGCTGTCCTACAGAAATTAAATTTCTTTTGAGGCCTGGAATATGTCTCATTTCTTTCAGCTTCCAGGTGGTCTGGTTTGGCAACTTTATTCGGATGTCTCCTTTTCTGACGATCTTCAAGGTTTCATCATCAGCTAGATGAACATTCCCAAAATCACCACTGACATAGTTCTCCATGATTTCTTGGCATGGGGTGGAGTGGAAAGATGCCCCTGAATCCAAGATCCATGATTCAATCGGACTGTTGACGCTTAAAATCATGGCATCACCTATCTCCTTTGTCATGTTGGCAGATTCCTGTGCGCCGATATCTTTCTTCAGTGCTCGACAATCTCTTTCAAAGTGACCCTTCTTGCCACAATTATAACATGTAAAATCTTTCTTTCCCGTTCTTGATTTTCCTCTTCTGGATTTTGATCTGCCACGATTTGAATTTCTTTATGAACTTCTCCCTCTAGACTCCGTGTGCAATGCTGAGGAGGTTGATGCTTCACCCGATTCTCTCCGTCAAATTTCTTCACTCAACACTAGATCTCGAACATCATCGAATTTCAATTTGTTGTTTCCCGATGAGCTGCTGACTGCTGTAACAGTAGCATTCCAACTTTCTAGTAAAGATGATAACAGAATTAAAGCTTGAACTTCATCATCGAATTCAATTTCCACGGAACTCAACTAGGTTGTGATTGTGTTGAGTTAATTTAGGTGTTGAGCCACTGATGCTCATTCCGCCATCCGCAAATTGAATAATCGCCTTATCAAATGAACTTGTTTGAGGCCGATGGCTTCTCACACATACTGGAGATAGCCGCCATAAGACCTGTTGTGGTCTTTTCCTTTGCTATGTTGAAAGCAACATTGCGGGATAACGTCAGTCGGATAACTCCAAGGGCTTGTCTGCCGAGAAGAGCCTAATCTTCATTCTTCATGTCTTCTGGTTGCTTTCCTAATAGAGGTTGATATAGATTTTTCTGGTACAGAAAATCTTCAATCTGCATCTTCCAAAAGCCAAAGTCTGCACCATCGAACTTTTCAATTTTCACATTCCCTTCGTCTGCAGCCATCGCTCCCACTCGAATCTGGCTTCGTTTGGATCGTTTCTGATAATTCTTGCGAACCACTATGTATTAGAACACCTCCGTCGACAAATTCTTATCGCCGAGAAATTTTTTACTATTCACGAAATTTACTATTCACGTGAATAATAATGAATAGTAACATCGCAAAAAATTGACAAAATTCATAACCAAAAGCTTTGTTATCAATTGTTGGGAAATAAACGAGTAAACAAGTAATTTTTCTATAACAAAAATTAGTAAGAATGCGAAAAAATAATACCCTAAATTGATAACGGAGTTCAACCAATTATGTCTACGTCTCCGGACTGCTGCAGATCTTTTACTAAGAAAGAAAATTTACAAGTGTTTACAAAACACTCACTACTCACAAGAAAACTTCTAGTATTGGGAGAAAGAAATGATTTGTGATGATTTGAAGGTAAATGGGTTAGGGTATTTATAGTTGAAGCTTAGAGACTAATCTTGTAAATACCCTAAAGTATGTAGGGACTAAAGTGTAATTAACCCTATTAAAAACACTCACTACTCACAAGAAAGTTCTTTAGTATTGAGAGAAAGAAATGATTTGGCATGATTTGAATGTAAATGGGTTAGGGTATTTATAGTTGAAGCTTAGGGACTAATCTTATAAATACCCTAAAATATATAGGGACTAAAGTGTAATTAACCCTATTGTAATTGTAATTAACTCCATTTAAAAAACCAACCCCCTCCTTTTTCTAACTTTTCTAACATAAGATAGTTTCGGAGTGATTGGTAGAGGAATGTCAACTAGTGAAGGAAGTAGGAACAAAACCTCATTAGGCAAATTTGCAGTGGACTCAACAAGGACATCGGAGGAAACAAATTATGGATTGGATCGAGGAGCCTTTCCTAGGGTGTCACAAGAGCTGAAGGATGCTTTAAAAACCCTGCAACAAACTTTTGTTGTATCTGATGCCACCAAACCGGATTTCCCTATAATGTACGCCAGCAGAGGATTTTTTGCCATGACCGGTTATTCATCGAAGGAGACCATGGGAAGAAACTGGTAAGTAAAAGCTTTTAAATATGTAGAGGGGCAGTTGGGAGCTGTTCCAAAGGAACTGCAATCATTCTGCTGCTCAAAATGAATGCAATTTTCCACCACTCATAGGCTTTCCTAGTGCGAACCCAATGGCATATGATTGATTGTAGATAATTTTCTTACATATTTTAGAATAGTAATCATTGCAAGTACTGTTGTACACCCATAACTAATAGAGATTGTAGTTTTCAAATTTCAATTACAATAATGCTCTTAACATCATACTATATCGTATTGTGATTGATAATATCACCATACTTTCTATTTTACTGTTTAGTTAGAAATCATTATGCTGCTCAAAATGAATGCAATTTTCCACCGCTCATAGGCTTTCCTAGTGCGGAACCAATGGCATATGATTAATTGTAGATAATTTTCTTACATATTTTAGAATAGTAATCATTGCAAGTATTGTTGCACACCCATAACTGATAGAGATTGTAGTTTTCAAATTTCAATTACAATAAAGCTCTTAACATCATACTATATCATATTGTGATTGATAATATCACCATACTTTCTATTTTAGTGTTTAGTTAGAAATCATTATGCTGCTCAAAATGAATGCAATTTTCCACCGCTCATAGGCTTTCCTAGTGCGGAACCAATGGCATATGATTGATTGTAGATAATTTTCTTACATATTTTAGAATAGTAATCATTGCAAGTACTGTGCACACCCATAATTGATAGAGATTGTAGTTTTCAAATTTCAATTACAATAAAGCTCTTAACATCATAGTACTATATCGTATTGTGATTGATAATATCACCATACTTTCTATTTTACTGTTTAGTTAGTAATCTTGTCAAATACTACGAACTTGAGAGCTCGAGGGTGTTATGCAGCCGGTTTCTACAAGGACCAGCAACAGACAGGAAAGAGGTTGCCAAGATTAAAGATGCAGTTAAAAATGGAAAAAGCTTTTGTGGCAGGCTACTCAACTACAAAAAAGATGGAACTCCTTTCTGGAATCTTCTCACTATCAATCCCATCAAAGATGATCAAGGAAAGAGGATCAAATTCATTGGGTTAGTTCCTTTTTCTTTCATAATTATTTCATGTCAATGTTCAAAAAATGGATGCAAAGCTATTGAATATTGCTGTGTTGTGTAGAATGCAGGTGTCGGTCAGCAAATACACAGAAGGTGTCAATGAAAACGCAATGAGGCCTAATGGACTGTCCCAATCATTAATCCGTTACGACGGTAACTTTTTGGAGTAATTTATAGTTTGATTTCAATTTTCTTATGTAATAATCCTACGTTTCTGAATAGCTCGTCAGAAGGTTAAGGCTTTAGGATGACATCACAGAGGTTGTTCATACTCTGAAACATCCTCAAACTCACATTCAAACATTAAGTAATGATGCCATTAACAAGCTTAAATATCAGGAGAAGTTCAACCTCAATTACCTTCTGACTAAATCTGTCGAAATCGCAAGCAATAGAACCCCTGGAAGATATACTCCACAATCAGAAATCAGTACTGCTACTCCTGGACAGGAAATTGGCAAGAAAAATAGAAAATCAGCACGCATTTCGTTCAAGGGGTGACCGGGTGAGTCTTTTTGGTTTAAGTTTTCATCTTTCAGAAATTTGCTATTCGAAACACGTTTAACAAGTAACTCCATCGCGACGAAATGAGGGCCTTTTCTTCCTTATCTGAGACATGATCTCCCCCCCCCCTCAAGGTTTAATGGTAGGTCTTTCAGCTTTGCAGCCAAGCATGAAAAGCAACCAGTTCTTGAACCAGAGGAGTTAATGACCAAAGACATAGAACGCGTTGACAGCTTGGAACATGGTGAAAGAGAAACGAACATACGCCAAGGGATGGATCTAGCAACCACATTGGAACGTATTGAAAAGAATTTCGAGATCACAAATCCTAGACTCCCTGATAATCCCATTGTAAGGAAGAGATTTCATTATTGTTCTTCTTACAGAAATCATAACTTTTTACACTAATCAAAAGTCTGAGATTACTGCATTTTTTCTTGAAAAATATATCCTTCTACACTAATTTATTTGCTACTTTATGAAGTTCTGCGAAATCATTGAGCGAGTATTGCTTGTCAGAGCCTCTTTTGGAACTTTACTAGGTGTGGTGTTTTAGCCTGGATTATATATGCATCTGAAAAGCCACTGTAATGTTCAAATGTATGCAGATATTTGCATCTGATAGCTTTCTGGAATTGACAGAATATACACGTGAGGAAATCTTGGGAAGGAACTGTAGGTATGAAATTTATACTACCACTTCAAATGTCGAAATTATGGTGACTATTCTGCGGTTTGGGCTATTTTTGCTATTAATATTTGCCATCAATGTTCATCGCAATTATTGTTTAGGCCTAGGTTTGAATGCTCCTAAAGTTATTTTCTAACCAACAACTAGTGGATGAGGCACTAAATTCATTAAGTAAGAGATTTGAAAATGGAATAAATTGGGTTGGGAGGTCAGCCCGTAAATGAGCCTATGCAATATCCGATCCAGATTAATCGATCAATAGAACCTATTTTCCAACCCTTGTCTCGGTTCAACCCTTATTTTCCAAACTAACTACAATCAACTTTTTAGGGGGTGTTTTCCAGAATCATATAAAACTGGCATAACATTTTCTTTTTCACAGGTTTCTTCAAGGACCAGAAACCGATCAAGAAACTGTATCGAATATAAGAGATGCAATTAAAGAACAGAGGGAAATAACTGTTCAGTTGATCAACTACACAAAAAATGGTTGGTAAAAGCTATGAAAGAGAAAAAAGAAGAAGAATATGTATGCTGACAGAAACATTATTTTACTGAGTTGTTACAAATTTATTAACTGTAGGCAAGAAGTTCTGGAATTTGTTTCACTTGCAACCTATGCGTGACCAAAAGGTAGTTCACAGTTAACATTTTCATGTGATTATCCTGCAGAACATACTCTTTCTAACGACCACTTGTCACAAATTCCTTGTTATTTTATAGGGTGAGCTTCAATATTTCATTGGTGTCCAATTTGATGGAAGTAATCATGTTGAACCTCTAAGAAATCGCCTTTCCGAGACAACAGATCAACAAAGTGCTAAGTTGGTTTGTAATCTTTCTCTACCAATTATATACATGAAAAGTGATATAAATTAATCCTTGTTTTCTTAAATCCTTGATAAAAAGTCAAGTTTCATTTATGGCCATGAACGCATTTTCAGTTTTGTTGTATTCTTTGCACTTAAGGACATAATACATGTTATCATGATCTCCGTGAATATCAATTCATTTGATGTGTTGATGTCCTTCTATGTATCAGGTCAAAGCTACAGCAGAAAATGTGGATGAAGCTGTTCGAGAACTTCCTGATGCCAATTTGGTAAGGTATTCTTTATTTCTCTTAGAATTATTGTTGATACATAGAAATGTCTTAATTCATTGATGTAGATAATATATTTGTTCAACCTTTCTTGAATGCAATATAATATTTTCTCTGCATCTCATGATTTAATTTAAACTCGAATTTATACAATCACTTCTCGAAAGAACATCTAACATAATAAAGATTTTATTCTCAATATTTGCAACCCTTTCACTTCTCTCAAACTGCAATCTTTTTTATAGTCAAAAGAAATTTATATTTAATTTGAGAACACAATTGCATCAGGTTATAATGATTCGATCAGCCAAATTGGACTTAATTTTCCAACTAGCGCCTTTCAGTTAATGATTAATTAGGAGTGAGTATTCAATTGAGTCGAGTCTAGTAAATAAAATTCGAGTTAATCGAGTTGATGAAATCAATTTTATAACTCCTCTTTACTTGAATTTTTTTTTTCAAGTTGAGCCGAGTTGTTCGAGTTTATGTTTAAATTTAATTATAAATATTTATAATATTATGATACTATTTGATTTCAATTTAAACGGTTTTCTATAACCATATACAATATACATATATATTCTTCATATATGATAGATATATAACATGTAGAGTTGAGGGGTTCGACTCAACCTTAAAAAATTAATATATTAATTACTAAAAATTTCAAATTAGTCGAGTTTATTTTACAACTCGACTCGAATTTTTTTTTAAAAAAATTGAGTCGAGTTTTGGTCAACCCTACCGTTATCTATAACCAATGTCTCATTGTTGACCGTGTCTAGAAGCCGAGTGATCTTCTTGGTTGATGTCTGCTTTATATTGTTCAGAGACCGGAAGATTTGTGGGCGGTTCACTCTCAACCTGTCTTCCCACGGCCTCACAAAAGATATACTTCTTCTTGGCTTGCAATTCAGAAGGTAGCATTTTCCAAACTCAGATATAAGTCGCTTATCTACTGTAAACAAACAGGCCCTGGCAATGCATGCATGGCTCTCAATTGCCTTCTCTCCTTTTCTAACTTATCCTCTATGGGTTGCCTTTAGATCATTTCTCGTGGTGAAAAAATTGGTTTGCATCATTTTAGACCCATAAGACCCTTGGGTTGCGGTGATACCGGCAGGTATTGCTTTCTGAATGTGTTCATTTTCTTCTTAAATATGTTGAAAGTGTAGGTGGACATAACATATTATTATAATATACAGATAAATTTTCTTTCATTCTTAATATATTAATTTCTGGATTTAAGTTCTCACGGGATAACTTTTTATGGGATTAAAAAAATGAAGGAAAAAAATATTTTATTATCGAAGAGAAAGGAGTACAGAAAAGAATAACAGTAGAAAAGAAGAAATGTTGAGTTGGAATGGCGTGTAGACAAAACATTTAATGACGTGTAAATTAATTCTTATTTGATATGATTATTAATTAGAGACTATTGTCAATGTGATGAAACTGATCAACCTAATAATTTATCCATAAATAGATACAAAATATTATTATAATGTAAAGATAAATTTTGTTTACTGTCAATATACTAATCACGATTAGTTTACACACAAAATATTTTAATTTCTTTCGCTTGTTGTTTTCATATTCGTTCAAGTCTGGACACATTCGATTTAATTCTTCACTTACTGGCACGGCTCTTTCAATTTCTGCCACTTTGCTCTCACTTCACACAGTACTGGCAAGCCTATTTATAAGCCTCTAGCCAACACTAGAAACAATTCCTGCCACAACTTCCTTTGTTACTTCAAAATATTTATACATTATTAAATTAGCCAATTCATACCAATTTAATTTGCTTTGACGACACCTCTCTTTATTATTTTATTGTTTTCAGTTTATTTGCACCCTTAATTCTTTTGTCGACTTAAAGATATGGTAAATCTGAAATTTAAGTTGGTTTGATCCTCCATTACTCGTTTTCAGGTGTATGTTATTGCTTCTCTAATGTCTTCAACCCCAGTATTCATCTGGTGGAACTGAAAGCTACAGGAGAATTATTTGCTATAAGGGCAATGGGAAGTCAGTCATGTTGAATCGTAACAAGCTCTGCTAATTGCTTAAATTATTTTGATCAAAATGCAAAATTGCCCTTTTGATGTGACTCCATCTGACCTACAAATTGGTACATACCTATGATGGTTGGACACGGAGGTGTCCCACACATGCATGTTCAAATTTTCTAGGTTTTTCCATGCTCAAGAAAAATAAATTGTTGAAGCAAATAAATCATAAATGGACATGCATTTCGATATTTCGAGTAGACATGCAGAATTGGCTGTAGATATGTACGCATGGTTTTATACTAGTGGTATGAATTTAAGAAATTATATTAGAAATTTAGGGGATGTGAAATTATAAAATGTTAGGGATGCAAAATTAAATTATCAATAGAAAATACAAAAAACATATAATCATATAAAATTTGAAAATTTTAAAGATGTGATTAGTGATTGATCTGTCCCTGATTCGAGTCCGGCTTGGTTCCTTTACAGGTACATCGAGCATGCGTTGAAAGGGAAATCATCTCACTTCTTGATCATTCTTTCCTTCCCTCAGTATACTCTTCCTTTCAGGTTTCCTGATATTCACCCTTTATTCCTCCAATAACTTTATACAATTTATAGAAGAAAAAAAACCTTTATACAATTATTTTTGGACGCTTATGTGGGTAGATTGATCATCCTTTCCTTCCCTCATTATACTCTTCCTTTCAGGTTGCCTCATATTCACCCTTTATTCCTCCAATAACTTTATACAATTTATAGAAGAAAAAAAAAACCTTTATACAATTATTTTTGGACGCTTATGTGGGTAGACTGGGTTGGCTTATGTAGAATTGATTGATCTTTCGATGCAAATATACTAAATCGTAACTATATGTTCTACAAACAATTTAATAATTGTTATTTATGGTATTTAACATGTTAAATTGATGCTGGAATTGAATTATTTTTTAAAACAAATTGATGCTTGTTTGATAAGACTTTTGCCCTGGTGGAGAGTTATTTGCCCTGCTCGACAAGCAACCTATGAAAATGTTCAAAGAAGAATCTGCAAGGTAATAAGCTCTAGAAAAACCCGTTTTTCTTATTAGAACTTGAATCTTTGCTTGTGGAATTTAATCATCTCCTCATAAAATGTGGGCACTAGGATCTTCTCAGACAGAAACAGATTGATTCCTAGTAATCCTCCTACTGTCTGATGTCATTGGTTTTCCAGGTTCTATGCAGCTGAGGTTGTCATTGTTCTGGAATATCTTCATTGTCTAGGTACCTTAATAAACTCAAAACAGACAGATTTGTCAATAATGACACTTCTTTTTTCGTTAACCTCGATTAACTCAACAGTTGCAATTATATAATTTCACTCGTTAATGGTTTATAACAGGATGGCCACATCGTATTAACCGACTTTGATTTATCTTTTCTGACTTCTTGTAATTCCAAAGTATGTCATTTTTCATTTTATTTTTTAATGTTTTCACTTGGTATTTGATAAGATTGTTGATAAATAATGATAATTTTTTGCATGAGATTAAAGCTTATAGTGATTTACAGGTTTTAAAGCACCCCATGCCTAATAAGAGAAGAAGATCTGGAAGTCAACCACCTCCAACATTTGTTGCAGAACCATCTACAGAGTTGAATTCATTTGTTGGAAACCGAAGAATACATTGCTCCTGTAAAATGACTATTCAATCCATGCTTTGAAGTTCATAAGTTCAACTCCATTTATTTTAGTTGCAACAAATAATTTGTTCCTTTTCCTGTTTCTTGCTTTCAGGAAATTATTACCAGTGTGGGACACAGTAGCACCATTGATTGGTGGTCTCTTGGTAAGTAAATGGTGATTTTGTGTAATTCCTTCTAAACTGGTTCTAGAGCACTGCTAATATTCTGTTAAATGACATGCATGGATTTATATTTGGAATTTAGGTATTTTTCTGTATGAGATGCTCTACGGCCGGACACCTTTTCAGGGTAAAAACAGGCAGAAGACTTCCTACAACATCTTGAACAAAGAACTCACTTTCCCAAATAGCATTCCGGTACAATTCTAGTCCATCGAGTACGAATGATTAATAGCACTAGATGATATAACTTTCACCATCTTTTCGAAGATGACATAACAGAATTGCTTGGCATAAAAAGAATCTTTATGGATTTTGAACTACAATATCAGTATGTTCATGCAATTTTAACTATTCAGATTCTCCATATGTTCTTATTGTTTTCTAGATGCATCAGATGAAGTACAAGAACCAGATTCTGTGATATGACTGTTTACCTGTGCTGCTGAACTGAAATGGAGGTTAGTCTTGCAGCTAGGCAGTTGTTTAACGCATTGTTAAACCGAGACCCCTCCAGCCGTTTAGGGTCGAGAACTGGCGCCACTGAAATTAAACAACACCCTTTCTTCCACGGCATTAAGTGGCCTCTTATACGCTACACGGTAATAACACTTCCTGCTACATTAGAAAACTGAAAAACCAATTCAAATGGTAAGAAGATACCTTGCTTTTAATCTTGTTGCTGCTGCTTCTGATACATTGTTTTGATTACTGTTTTTTATTTGCAGAGCCCACCGCCATTGGAAGTACCTCTTCATTTAACCACGAAAGATACAAGAACCGAAGATGTAAACTGGGAAGAAGTGCTTGTTAGTTCTATTGACATGGATACTTTCTTCTGAAGGTTTGTTAAACAATCTTAGATTTGAAAACTATCAACACAGTCATATGGGTTCTGTAGCAATGCAGATTTACCTTGTTTATAATAATTTCAGAAAGAATTATCCATAGATTCTACTCTTACTATAAACGGGTATAAACTCCTAAAATGGTACATTGCAGTACGACAACAAACAAGATGCTTCCCAGAACTATTCAAGATGAAGCTAGCTAGGTGACAGTACACTTGCTGATTACTAAAAATCGATAAACCAGTCCTTGTTAATATATAGACTATTTTGGCTGGGAGACAGAAGTGACGGGCAGATCAATGTCATATCTTTAAGTCAGTTACTTGGAGGAGCTTCCTGGTGAAAAACGCCATAGTGAAGCTGTACCATGAACTTGAATTGATACCGGGAGTTAAATACTAAATTTAAGTGCTATGAGATTTTGCTCAATGAAAAGAGAGATAGTTGATATGAAACTCTGAGATTAGCAAAACCGAAACCCTAACAAGCCATATGAAGATAGTTTGGCCTAATTCTTCTGGGATCAAAGACATAAATTTGTTCCAAAGCACTTGACATGGAAATCCAAATTGTATCTGAAAATGGTTCTTGGACTTACATCAACCTCTTTTTCACTTTTTTACCTAGATCTTATCCTCATTCTTTCTAGATTTAGCAAGTATTACCAATATGACATAATTGCTTCAACAAGCCAACAATTGCATGTTTCAGCTCTCCTCAACAGAAAAGCAAAAAACAAAATACAAAGGAAGCAGAATTCAATGATTCACCACTCAAAAATTATGCAGTTGCTTCCTATCTGATAATAGTCAAGACTCGTATGGTTAAACATGTGAATCAGTTAAAGGGAAAAATATTAAGCTAATATCTAATCAACCACATATCCCTAGAAAGTTATCGTCATTTTCTTTATATCTGCTAGCAGCTTAGCCATCATCCATAGCTCCTGCTACCACCAACATCTTCTGCCATTCTTGACATTTATTCACAAAACCTCAACATCTAATATTGCAGAATAATATAGCTATATGTTATGCAACAGAAAAGGGAATAAAATGAGAAATACACTTATCTGAAATTATCAAGAAAGATATCAAGGAATGACCATTTGAAGACTATAGAACGCCTGACCAGAAAAATTACGATTTTCTGTGGACAACAACCATGTGACTCTATTAGTAGAGTGCTGGACTATTAGTTTCTGCAGTCAGGGATCAAACCTTGGCAACCTCAAAACATATAAAGAACAGAACGATTTGCAATGGTTTACACAGCTTAAGGATATGAAATAAAAAATCTGCATGTACAAGTGCTATTATATCAAGGTAAGGGATAATAATTAGGACCTATATTTGCAATGGTGTACACAGCTTAAACAATAAACAGAATTCAAATGTGAATTACCTACTTAGGCATTCTTAGCACTGGACCAGCACTGGACCAACTGATATGAAATGAAAAATCTGCATGTACATTTTCGATTCAAAGAATCTGACAAACTGCATGACTGCACCTTTTTTCCCTTGAACTGGAGAGTGGAAATATACTTATAAGCCTATATTCCAATCTATACACAATTGATGGTTCACGCTATCAGACCTATTAATCTTGCTTCCCGTGAGTTCAATACTAATCAAATATTTAATATTTTTAAGAACTTCCTGTACATTCGACTGTTGAGATTTAAAGCATCTGTTGTTCCTCTCTCCGTAGCAGATATACATATGCTGTCCAGGCAAGCCTCAGAATTAAGATGATTTCCATGTTTCCCTTTTGCTTTTGTTTCTCTTCAACAGTTTAAGGGTAACTCATTTATCAAATCAGTCTGCCACATATATTCTAATATGATTTTAGTTTTTTTTCCCTGTAATGTCTACAGTTTAGGACACAACATACCAACAATTATCTGCAAAGATGCCATCATTGTTGCATTGGCCTTATCATGCAGATAACAGTTGAAAAATATACCAACCAACATATTCAGGCAGCAAAATACAAAAATAAGTCGTATAAAGAAAAGAAGAGGTAACATCAAATTCATTAAGACTATGAAGCTTCCATATTGTAGATGTGAACAAATAACAGGAAGCCAATAAAAAGTGGCAGGACAAAGAGACTTACGAAATTCAGGAGCCTAACAAATGAGGATAGCATTAAAAAAAGAAAATAAAAGAGGATTTAGAATGTTTTCTTCCCAAATATTGCTTCCCAAACCAAAGGGGAAAAAGGTGCTTTCTTGTCCAGAAACTGTCTAACAGCTTTATCATTAACCAAAAATCCCTTTTGTTTTAAAGTTCCAATAACCTTCTCTGCTTCTTCCACGCCCTTCTCCTTACACAACCCCTCAACCAAGCCCACAAAAGTGGTGACATTTGGAGAATGTCCGGCATCCAGCATTTCCAAACAAAACTCAATGGCATCATCCAAGTGATTACATTTATACAATCCTTGAATCAGAACACTATAACTAAAGGCATTGGGAACCACACCTTTTGATTGCATCTTCCTGAAAATTCTCTTTGCATCATCAAGTTTGTGTGCTTTGCAGAAGCCATCAACAACAGCTGTGTATACAACAACCTCCGGGATTGTACCCTTTTCCCTCATTAATCCGAAAAGCTTCATTGCTTCTTGGATAAGCCCATCTCTACATAGACCATCAAGCATGGCTACAGCATTGGGGATAAGACCATTTTCTTTCATTTTCTTGAAAATCTCATCAGCATCCTGTGGCGGGGAAACCTTTTCTTCATGCTTTTTCCTATATATTGCTTCTGAATGTGAGGGCAGTTTTTCTCTCTTGTTATCAAGCCCAAGCTTGAACCTTTCCAGGAAGTTCACATCAGATTGAGAATCTTCTCCCTTCCTTATATTATCGGAAGCAAATCTGGGCATGGGGTGCTGAAACGAGGAACCATTACGATCAAAGTTAGCTCCTTTGGTTTCTCGAGAAGAGGAATTGAAAGGCCTTTGACCCCTTAAAGGCCTATTGGGAATACGTTGAGGAACCTCATCTTCGTTCTCATTGCTATTAAAACCGACGGCTTCGTTTCCTCTGATGGGTCGTCTTCTATCGCTGAAAAGGCGCGTTTGCAAGAGATATAACGAAGGAGATGCTCTTGAAATGGAGTAATGAGGCTTCAAGGTGAAAATCTTCATCAGCTTCGCGAAAACCCACCGAGACTGTGATGATTCCATATTGTTGCACTGGTTTCGAGTACCGTCGAAGGATGTTCTTTTATTCTTCAATTCAACGAAACAGCTATGGGTTTGACAGGGGATGAGGTTTTACGCTGAGATGAGTTGGGTTTTTGCGCCCAGAAGTACCAAAGGTTTATCTTTTCCTTTTCAATTCAAAGTAACTGCTATGGGTTTCACAGGGAGTGAGGGTTTAAGCTCAGTTAAGTTAGGTTTTTGAGCCCAAAAGGAAAGAGATGGAGGGGAAAAGTTCAGAGAAAACTATTAAAATGGTCCCTTTTATTTCATATGTACTCACTTTTACTCATTGAATTTTTAAAATTAGAGTTTTGATCACTTATATTTTTAACATTTTGGTCACATGGATGTTAATTTGTTAAATGCCTTTAGTTTGATGTGAGTTACGTCAATAAAAGAGATTAATTTTTAATTTGACTCTTAAATTTTAGATAAAATACTAATTTGACTCCTAAATTTTAGATTTAATATCTTTTAAATTTTAGATGAAATATCAATTTAACGCATAAATCAATCAATCTCCTGTCACCAATCACCGCTTGTTACCATCGTCCATCACTGCGACCACCATCAATCATCACCACTAACGAACACAAAATTTTAAATTCACTTTTTTCCCTCATGAACATAAGTCTAATTTTTGTTTCATCAAAAAAATATTTAAAGTCCATAAATTTAACATGTAATCCTTGATTTTGTTTAAAATTAAACCAAAATAATCAATTTATCGTTTATATTCTATTAAAAATAAAGAAACCAAAATATCCTATCTAAATTTTGTTGAACTATGTTTTGATATAACAATTTAAGGCAAAATGGTTTTTGGACTTGAATTGAATTTACAAAATGTTTTTGGACTTAATTGATTTTATTCAAAGTTTTAAAAGGTTTCAAAAATAATTCAAAGTTCATTAAATTCAGATTTGAGCCAAAATGCTAAAGGGTGTCAAAGTGCATCCATGCACCCCTGCAGTGCATCCATGCATCCTGATGTGCATCCATGCACATGCACTAGTGCATCGATGCACCATGCAGTGCATCCATGCACTCAAACACCGAATGCAATTAGTGCATCGATGCATCCTTCTGTGCATCGATGCATCCTTCTGTCCATCGATGCATCAAGGAGAATTTGAGGTATCTTCTAACTCAAATGAATTTAATTCATTTACTTTTGATGAGTTATAAGATGCTTATAATAGGTTGTATTTGGGATTTGAGACCATGAATTCCAAATATACGAAATTAATTTCAAAACTCAAAATTGAAAATAAATCGATTTTGAAAGCTAGAGTTGATTTTGAAAATCAAAATGAAATTTTGAAAAATGATTTAGAGCTTTCAAAAATCAAAATAAATGATTTAGAAAAGATAAATTTTGAGTTAGGAGTTAATCTTAAAAGCTTAACAAAAGGAAAAGAATTAATTTTTAAAAACAACCTATTATATTTAGCAATGACAAAATGATCACATTGTCATTTTCATGGTTATAAGGAACATATTTGTCCTTTGAATAAAGGAAAACGTTTTAAAATTAGGCAAGTATGGGTTCCGAAAGGAACAAGAGGCATTGAAACTAACGTTGAAGGATCCAAAGCAATTTGGATACCAAAATCGAAATAAATGTCTCTTGTAGGTGTGAGAGAGCAATAGTGATGATATTCAAGATGTTCTAGCCACACATGAAAAAGGAATGGGTAACCTCTAAACTTAATGATTTAATTTTGGTTATTTGGTTGCTCATTTGATTTTAAGCATGCATGAGTTGTGATATTAAATGATTATGTTTTGTTTTAATCTCATGTATGTTGAAAACAATTGGTATGATGAACAATTTTAGAGTTTTAATAATTTTTCAAAATTTTTAGTTCTTCATAATAAAATTTTGGTCAAAATTGGTTTTAATGCAAATGATATCTCTCTAATAATTTATATCAATTTTTTTAAAAAAAAACTTTGATTTTACAAATTTTAAATTTTCTGACCTAAATTTGAATGTTTATGCAGTGGTTTAAATGAAAATGATATCTCTCTAACAATTGATATCAAAATTTTCAAATTACATAACATTTTTGGAAAACTTTATGCATATGCACTTAATTTTAACAAATGATATTGATATCAAATTTCAACAATTGGTATTGCATAAAGTATTTTAGTCTTTAATATATTGAATTTCATGTGCTACGAACATATTTGTTATTCTTTGTAGAAATTCAATTTCTTTTTAAGTGTCAAGTTCTTAAAACTAAATTTTGATTGGAATGCATTTATTGAGGGGGAGCTTTGATTTTTCAAATGATTTTTAAATAACAAATTTACCACTTACTCTCCAAAGTTATTTTGAACTTCAAAAATCGAATTAATTTTTATATAACAAAAAGGGGGAGAAGTTTGGTTTGAAAAATCCAATTCCTAAATGAAAAAGGGGGAGATTGTTAACAACAATTGTTAACAATTGATATCTTTTTCATTAAACAATTTATTAAGGGGGAGTTTTTCCAAAAACAATTTTTCAAATGTTTTGTTATATCAAGAAGGGGGAGATTGTTGAACTATGTTTTGATATAACAATTTAAGGCAAAATGGTTTTTGGACTTGAATTGAATTTATAAAATGTTTCTGGACTTAATTGAATTTATTCAAAGTTTTAGAAGGTTTCAAAAATAATTCAAAGTCCATTAAATTCGGATTTGAGCCAAAATGCTAATGGGTGTCGCAGTGCATCCATGCACCCCTGCAGTGCATCCATGCATCCATGCACCTGCACTAGTGCATCGATGCACCATGCAGTGCATCCATGCACTCAAACACCGAATACAATTAGTGCATCGATGCATTAAGGCTGTGCATCGATGCACCCTGTTGTGCATCCATGCACGAAGGCTGCAATGGCTAGCAACAACTAGTTTATTTGAATTTAATGAAGGGGTATCGATGCACCTTGATAGTGCACCGATGCACCATGTTATGGGTAGCCTTTTTGAGTAGAAAAATCATCCCCAAATGGCTCCAAAACATCCCCAACGGCTATATACAACATCAAACACATTTCAAGCTATAAATACAAGCTAAGGACACTTGAAGAATAGAGAGAACAACTATCCAAGCAATCAAACACAAGAGAATAGTTTTTCATTCTTATTTCATCTTTCTCTTGTAAAATTTTTGTTCTTGTGAGCTCAATATTGTAAACACTTACCTTAGAGAGGTTTTCTTGTTTATTTATTTTATCCTTTTGTAAAGGGGAAAGGTTCTAGCTTATCCCGTGTAAAAGCTAAAGAAAGGTTCTAGTTTAGCCCGGAAAAACTAGGGAGTTGTAAGGTTATCTCTTTGTCCTCAAAAGAAATAACAAATTAGTGAATTTGTTGGAAAATCCTTGGTGATGAGCTAAGGTAGTGGACGTAGACTTTGGTTTAGAAAGTCGAATCACTCTAAATCGCTGTGCAATTTTCTATCTTTCAATCTCCTTACTCCCTAAACGCAAAAACCATTCCGACCCCTCTTTACAAACCGTTCTGGTTGTCGAATCGAGCTTCCGAAAATCCCAACAATTGGTATCATAGCCTAACTCGTTAAGAAGGTTTAACCACCTTGAGACGATCCTCAAAGAAGCTCTACCAATTTCCAACGTAACTGACAAAGAAATGACTTTTTCCTCCGGTGCTTATTATCTTAAAGAATATCCTATTATGGATTCACAACCGGTCAACAAGCCACCCTTATTCAATGGAGCAAATTATGCACATTGGAAGAATAAGATGATGTACTTTATTCAATCCTACAATCTAGGAGCTTGGAACTCAATCATGGACAGTTACTCCTCTCCACCCCGCAAGTACAACGATTGGAGTAGAGAAGAGCAGAAAAATTCTCTAAGGCTATACATATTCTATTATGTGCTTTAAGCCCAAATGAATATGGAAGAGTCTCATCTTGTTCCAGTGCCAAAGAGATTTGGGATAAGCTCCAAGTCACTCATGAAGAAACCGACGAAGTGAGGGAATCAAAGAAAAGTCTTCTCAACCATAGCTACGAGAACTTCAAGATGAAACCCGATGAAGACATAAAAGCTATGACGGATAGATTTTCTGTGATTGTCAACGGTCTCAAGGGATATGGAGAAGTAATCCCTAATGAGAAGCTTGTGAGAAAGATAATCTACTCTCTTCCAAAGGAGTGGCAATCGAAGAAGACGACCATTATCGAAGCAAGAAACTTAAAGTCTCTCACTCTCGACGAGCTAATTGGTTCCCTTCTCACTCATGAGATGATGGTGAAGGAAGATGAAGAAAGTGAAGAGAAGAAAAATAATAAGAAGAAAGAGGTAATTGGTTCCCTTCTCACTCATGAGATGATGGTGAAGGAAGATGAAGAAATGGAAGAGAAGAAAAACAATAAGAAGAAAGAGGTAGACATTGCCTTCAAATCCACCAATGAAAGCTATCAAGATTCAAGTGATGAGGTGGATGAAGACGATGATGAACAAGAAGAAGAGATGGTCAAGCTCTTGAAGGAACTCAAGAGATTCATGATTTCCAATGAAGTGAAACATGAATCAACCAAGAAGAAGAGTCCTCCGATATGCTTCAATTGTCAAAGAAAGGGGCATGTAAAGTATGAATTTCATCTTCTAAAGAAAAAGGGGAAGAAGGCATTTGTTGCATCATGGAGCGATGAAGATAATTCCAATAATAAAGATGAAGTAGTCAACCTATGCCTCATGGCCACTCAAGAAGAATTCGAGGTATCTTCTAACTCAAATGAATTTAATTCATTTACTTTTGATGAGTTACAAGATGCTTATAATAGGTTATATTTGGGATTTGAGACCATGAATTCCAAATATACGAAATTAATTTCAAAACTCAAAATTGAAAATAAATCGATTTTGAAAGTTATAGTTGATTTTGAAAATCAAAATAAAATTTTAAAAAATGATTTAGAGCTTTCAAAAATCAAAATAAATGATTTAGAAAAGACAAATTTTGAGTTAGGAGTTAAGCTTAAAACCTTAACAAAAGAAAAAGAATTAATTTCTAAAAACAACCTATTATGTTTAGAAATGACAAAATGCTCACATTGTCATTTTCATGATCATAAGGAACATACTTGTCCTTTGAATAAAGGAAAACGTTTTAAAATTAGGCAAGTATGGGTTCCGAAAGGAACAAGAGACATTGAAACTAACGTTGAAGGATCCAAAGCAATTTGGATACCAAAATCGAAATAAATGTCTCTTGTAGGTGTGTGAGAGCAATGGTGATGAAAGTGATGATATTCAAGATGCTCTAGCCACACATGAAAAAGGAATGGGTAACCTCTAAGCTTAATGATTTAATTTTGGTTATTTGGTTGCTCATTTGATTTTAAGCATGCATGAGTTGTGATATTAAATGATTATGTTTTGTTTTAATCTCATGTATGTTGAAAACAATTGGTATGATGAACAATTTTAAAGTTTTAATAATTTTTCAAAATTTTTAGTTCATCATAATAAAATTTTGGTCAAAATTGGTTTTAATGCAAATAATATATCTCTAATAATTGATATCAATTTTTTTTTAAAAAAAAACTTTGATTTTACAAATTTTAAATTTTTGACCTAAATTTGAATGTTTATGCATGTGGTTTAAATGAAAATGATATATCTCTAGCAATTGATATCAAAATTTTCAAAATGCATAACATTTTTGGAAAACTTTATGCATATGCACTTAATTTTAGTAAATGGTATTGATATCAAATTTCAACAATTGGTATTGCATAAAGTATTTTAGTCTTTGATATATTGAATTTCATGTTCTACTAACATATTTGTTATTCTTTGTAGAAATTCAATTTCTTTTTAAGTGTCAAGTTCTTAAAGCTAAATTTTGATTGGAATACATTTATTGAGGGGGAGCTTTGATTTTTTAAATGATTTTTAAATGTCAAATTTACCACTTACTCTCCAAAGTTATTTTGAACTTCAAAGATCGAATTATTTTTGATATAACAAAAAGGGGGAGAAGTTTGGTTTGAAAAATTCAATTTCTAAATGAAAAAGGGGGAGATTGTTAACAACAATTGTTAACAATTGATATATTTTTCATTAAACAATTTATTAAGGGGGAGTTTTGCCAAAAAATAATTTTTCAAATGTTTTGTTATATCAAAAAGGGGGAGATTGTTGAACTATGTTTTGATATAACAATTTAAGGTAAAATGGTTTTTGGACTTGAATTGAATTTACAAAATGTTTCTGGACTTCATTGAATTTATTCAAAGTTTTAGAAGGTTTCAAAAATAATTCAAAGTCCATTAAATTCGGATTTGAGCCAAAATGCTAAAGGGTGTCAAAGTGCATCCATGCACCCCTGCAGTGCATCCATGCACCCCTGCAGTGCATCCATGCATCCCTACAGTGCATCCATGCACCTGCACTAGTGCATCGATGCACCATGCAGTGCATCCATGCACTCAAACACCAAATGCAATTAGTGCATTGATGCATCAAGGTTGTGCATCGATGCATCCTGATGTGCATCCATGCACGAAGGCTACAACGGCTAGTAACGGCTAGTTTATTTGAATTTAATGAAGGGATATCGATGCACCTTGATAGTGCACCGATGCACCATGTTATGGGCAGCCTTTTTGAGTAGAAAAATCATCCCCAAACGGCTCCAAAACATCCCCAACGGCTACATACAACATCAAACACATTCCAAGCTATAAATACAAGCTAAGGACACTTAAAGAATAGAGAGAACAACTATCCAAGCAATTAAACACAAGAGAAGAGTTTTTCATTCTTATTTCATCTTTCTCTTGTAAATATTTTGTTCTTGTGAGCTCAATTTTGTAAACACCTACCTTAGAGAGGTTTTCTTTTTTACTTATTTTATCCTTTTGTAAAATGGAAAGGTTCTAGCTTATCCCATGTAAAAGCTAGGGAAAGGTTCTAGTTTAGCCCGGAAAAACTAGGGAGTTGTAAGGTTATCTCTTTGCCCTCAAAAGAAAGAACAAATTAGTGAATTTGTTGGAAAATCCTTGGTGAGGAGCTAAGGTAGTGGACGTAGACTTTGGTTTAGAAAGTCGAACCACTTTAAATCGCTGTGCAATTTTCTATCTTTCAATCTCCTTACTCCCTAAACTCAAAAACCGTTCCGGCTCCTCTTTACAAACCGTTCCGGTTGTCGAATCGAGCTTCTGAAAATCCCAACAAATTTCAATGGTCAAGTTAATATTTTATCTAAGTTTCAAGGGTCAAGTTGATATTTATCTAATTTTTAAGGATCAAATTGATATTTTATCTTAATTTGAAGGTCAAAATAATATTCTATCTAAAATTTAGAGGTCAATTTAAAATTTAACTTTTTTACTAACATATTATAATGTGATCAAAGAGTTATAAATTGATAATATAAATAATCAAATGATTACTTATTTTTAATTACGGTGAGCAAAAATGAAACTAAAAAGTAGACTTTTTTTTTATCTAAATATCGATAGGTAATATCATTTTTCCAAATTTTATTGATCTAGCACACTTTCTGACAAGGTGTAGATCATCATCGGCGCATTTGCGGGGTTCCATCTAAGCTGACACCATATCATGACAGGCGCGGAAGATCGAGTTAGCGCCACGTAAGAACAGGAACGGATTATCATCCGCGCCTTTGCGTGGTTTCATCTGAGCTGGTACCACATCATGAAAGGCGCGGATCGTCATCCGTGTCTTAGCATTTTAAAAAAATATGCTTTAAAAAATTAAAATAAAATAAAATTATAAGGATTAATATTGTGATTTAATACATATTAGTTTCATGAGTTGAAGAGCTTAATGAGATTAGCTTATATAGACATATTAGAGTGTTTAAGTTATATTTCTTGACAATGTGAGAGAAAAGCCAAAAATATGTATTTCTTGACAATATTTTTAAGTTTTAAAAAGACAATTATTAGATGTATTTTCTCTAAAATCTAAATCAGTAATAAAATAACCTTGGGAAGTGAACTGTATCCATTTTGGAAGAACTTTAATGCATATTAGTTTTTAATTAAAAATTAATAAATATTTTTATATTTTTCTTATTCCCAAATACATATCAACGTCATGTCATTTCCTTATATTCTAGAAATTGATGTCTCGATGTCACCATGTTCGTGTTGTGTACCTGCGTACTATATGCACCACTTGATATTCAACTATAACCAGAATATTACTGAAACGACTTGGGTTGATGTTTAAAATATGAGTGTATTTACATGTTCCATTCATGAAATATTTTTATAATTCATCTATGCTATATTGTACAAATTGCAAACTGAACTTAGAAGATTTAAGACGTGAACTCCTACAAAATCTAAATACATTGTCATAAAAATACACCTTTTAGCTTTTATATCATATTGTCAAGAAACATAACCTAAACATTTCAATATGTCTATATAAACTAATTTCATTACGCTCTTCAACTCATGGGACTAATATGTATTAAATTACGATGTTAGTCTCTATAGTTTTATTTTTTTAAATTTTTTAAAACATATTTTTTTAAAATGTTAAGGTGCAGATGGTGATCTGTGCATGTCCCTACATGGTGCCAGCTCAGATAAAGCACATAATCATCTGTGCTTTTTATTACGCGCTTTGTCAAAAAGGTGCTAGATCGGTAAAACTTAGAGATAGAGTGTGGTGATTTTTCGGTAAAATCGCCTAAAAATCAACTAGGCTTTCTTTCAGATAGTTGCTTCCGTCATCACTAGATTCACTCAGATAGTCTCTCACAGTGTGGAAGAGAAGCTTTGCCCACTCCTGGCTTTCTTTCAAGCATTGGGAATCCCTGAAAAGCAACTAGACAAAATGATATTGCTGAATCCTAGGCTCATCAGTTATAACATTGAATCTAAACTCACAGAAATAGTCAACTTCCTTGCCACCCTTGCCTTGGCCTTACAACAGAAGAGGTGATTGGTAAAGTTTTGGCTAAATACCCGTTTATGAGTCGACAAAAGGCTATGTCCTACATCCAAGTTTCTGAAATCGATTGGTCTGTCCGAGACAGATCTCCAAACAGCGGTCATGAACTTTCCCGAAGTATCGTGTAGAGATGTTAGCAAGATTCTAAGGCTCAATTTTGCATATCTTAGGAGAGTGGATTCGGTGATGGACAGATAGTAGCTATAGTCACCGGCTATCCCCCAATTCTTATCAAGAGCGTCAAGAATTCCTTAGAACCTAGGATCAGGTTCTTGGTTGACGTGATGGGGAGGAAAATCGATGAAGTAGCTAATTACCCCGACTTTTTCCGGAACGGTTTGAAGAAGAGAATAGAGTTGCGGCACAGGCATTTGAAAGAGAAGGACTTCAGTTGCAGCCTTAGTGGAATGCTAGACTGCAATAAGAAGAAGTTTCTATTGAAGTTTGGTTTGTTTAAAGGGCTTGCTCAGGTACTATAAGCCATTAGCCACATTCCCATTCTCTTTGACTATCATTTCTCATATTGTAGCTTGATTCTCACCTTGGTAAATGAAGTGAAATTTGCATGTGTTTTCTATATTTTTGCCATGTTTTTTTTTACCTCCAGTGCTACTGTGAGTATTATATGTAAGCCATTAACCAGAAATCTTCAGACTATTATTGACGGTGTCAACTAATCTCCACAATCCACTAAAAGAAACTAATAACTCAAATTGACAAACTGTGCACCTAAATGGCTAAAGCACATCAATTATACTGTACATAGCTGCTGCAAACCAGAAGCCATTCCTAATTGCTGACAGCATTCAAAGGTGAAGAGAAGCCTAGGGTTGAATACATACTTGATATACGAAATCAGACTGGATTATATCGAAAGTACATAGGAGAAATGTGATGCAGCGTCACATGCTGATCTTTATGTTTTGCACTTTTATTGACAACTGTAGCTTATGGTCTTCAATGTCTTTTAAAACAGAAAGTAAACTTGACCAGTAAACTTCACATTTTTTACTTGCATACTCCAGCTCATTGGCGAGTTCTCGGAATTTCTTGTCCATATCGTCCTAAAAAAATGCAGCAGCCAACATTACTTTTTGCCCTGTTTCTCCATATATGTGCATATTCAATGACGTTCTTTCATAAGTCTAGCATAAAGAAAATGATAGCAAGTAGAGATATATTGTGGAAACTTGATCATATACATCCTAAGAATCATTGAACGAAGTCCTGAAGATAGTATACGTCAAATATCTAAAAAGATACATGATTTAAAGGCAAAATAAGATGGAGTATAGTCAAATTCACTATTCAGCATAATCATGGAGTAGAAAACCTTAAGCAAGCAAAAGATACTATGCTTTGACCTAAACTTGTAACCCGATTGTTGAACAAGAATATGGAATTAGCCATAGGCAAACAAAAGATACCATACTTTGACCTAAAATTGTAACCCGATTGTCAAACAAGAATGGAATTAGCAGGATATATAATGGGAAAAATGGTCTTCTCAAAGAACCCTTCAAGCAAAAGCACAAGGAAACGCAAAACAATTCATAACAAAGCTAAAAAAAACTAAGAAAATAGTGATGAATATAGCTTACAAATTCATCAAGCCGATAATTCCTTTCACTTCAAAGAGCAAAGACAATTGTTAAAAGAATAAAAGATGGAATAAACCCAGAGACATTTTCTTATAAAAATAAAAACACCGGAATATGTGCGCTGAACCTCCTGAGGTAATTATTCACCTTATCCATTCCCACTGAAACTAGTATTTGGGTGGTCCCCATTAAATTGATCATGCAATCGAAAACTTCACAAGTTTACAACACAATTTCTAGACCTAACCATATCTTCAATGACATATCATGGAGCAAGTTGGAACATACTTTCTCAGAAGTGTACAATAAAAACAATTTTATATGCAAACCTTTGTCCTCGAAGAGTTGCTGTGAGAGTGGAGTTGAAGAATAGGGGAGTTCAATTAGGGGAAAACATCCTTTGTCCTCTTTGTAATCAGTTTGAATAAACAGTAAAACATCTATTCATTTCCTGCTCAGTTTCATGGGAACTTTGGAACAAAATTATAGGCTATTGGGGACTGGTTTTAGCTCTGCCTAATGACCCTTCAATTCAACACTTTTCAGCTCCTGGTCTGTTTTGAAACCGAATTCACTTATATGGAAGTTTATCCCCGGGGCAGTTTTTTGGTCAATTTGGAAGGTGAGGAATAACATTGTTTTTGAAAAGGACAAGTTGGACAGATTGTCCTTGTTTTTCATTGCTAAATTCAGGTTAGCCAACTGGTTTTTAGCAAAGTACCATCTTGTTCCTATCCAACTAGACATGTTGATTGGAGACCCTTCTTTGGCTGATAATCTTACTGCTGCTAAGGATCAGAACAGGCCTCTTTTATGTTGGAGCCCTCCTCCAGTTGATTTCTTTAAAATGAATGTCGACAGAGCTGTCAGTAGCGTTAGGTTTATAGGTGGAATAGGGGGTATTCTTACAGATTGGAACGGTACTGTTCTTATTACATTTTCAGACAATATTGGTCCTAGCCCTCCTCCTATAGCAGAACTGAAAGAAATAAAGAGAGGCATCAACATCTTTGTCTCTTCAGAATGGGCGTTGAAAGGAAAACTTATTATTGAGAGTGATTGTAAATCAGCAGTGGATTGGATTAAAGCTTCTTCGCCGGTTCCTATTTTTCTTACAAGTTTAGTCAAAGAGATTGTGTCTATTGTATCAGATAAAGAGATGATTGTAAGGTTGATACCTAGGTATTGTAATTGAGCGGCTGATAAGCTAGCAAAGGAGAGGATTGGTTGATTTAAGGTTTTATTTGTAATTGTTAAGCTGCTTTGGGCACATAGCAGCTGTAACAGAGGATTGTTTAAGTCTTATGTAATTGGTTTATCAATAATATATTAAGACACTCTTTTCCTTATTCCGCTAGATGGTTCTTGCCTAAAGGTAAAGGACTTCTATGAGGGAGGTTTTTAATGAGGCCTACTATTCCTATAAAAAAATAGTAGGATTTATGATCCTCTCCGAACTTTGCCACCTGATATGCTATAATATCATCATCATCGTCTGATTTTGATGCCATGAATGTCAGAGTTCCAACTAGGTCCTCTTGAAATCTCATAAACAGTAGAGGTCTTTCTTTGGCAGGTGCTCTACCAGAAGTTGGCTGTAAAAATTGCCTTATTGAGTCGGGGTGTTCAAGGAATTGAGGATTCTCTTTGTTCGGTCTATGGTTTGGAGCCGGAGACGGTGAACCACTTATTCTTTTCATGCAAAGTTGTTTGGGAGATTTGGGTGTGGTTTCTTCGAATGTGAAATTATGCTATGTTTTTTTCCAATAATCCCAGAGATTTTCTGCTTTTATGGTTGGATTTATATCAGGGTTCGGAAATCTGGAAATTTGTGCCAGGTGCTGTTTTGTGGACTGTTTGGAATTGCAGAAATAATATTGTGTTTGAGAAGGGTAGGCTGGATCAGATTAATCTTTTCTTTCTGGTCAGATATAGGGTGCTTTTTGGTTCTTGGCTAAGAATTCAAATTTTCCTATTTCTCTTGATTGCCTAGTAGGAGACCTTGGCTGATTTGCATCGTCCACCTTCCAAAGACTGTTTTGTCTAAGGCACAGTGGTCTCCCCCCTCCGGGTTTCTTTAAAGTTAATGTTGATGAGACTGTTAATTTTGATTGGATGTGTAGTGGTATTGGCGGTGTGTTTAGAGATGATGAAAACAAGAGGTTGGGGTTTTTCTCAAGATCGTCCTGTCCGGTCCAGGCCCCCGATCCTTGCTGAGATAAAAGCAATTCAAGCTGGTTTAGATTTGTTTCTGAATTCGATGTGGAAGGATAAAGGGTGTCTTATTTTAGAGAGTGATCCAGTGGCTTCGTTGGGTTTCCAGCAAAAAAGGTGTCTCGCAGATATACAGGGATCTAGTGGCTGCGCTCATTGTACATCATCTGAAGCCATTCATGACCCCTGAGTTCATATTGATCTACAAGAGACAACCAACATGACTCAAACTCCTCAATCGATTCAGGCAAGTTAAAACACTTATGGAAATCTGCTTCAAAAGTTGGATGCTTAAGGAACACATGGGACAACTTCTCTTGGTATTTCTTGAAGATGTGCCATTTGCCGAAACGATGCCGGGTCTCAGGGAAAACCTGTGTAATGGCTGACCGAATAACAGCATCATGATCAGAGGTGATAGAAACCGGAGGGCGACCAGACATTGCCATAAACCAAGTCTTGAACAGCCAAACAAACGAAGCTTCAGATTCATTTATTAAGAAAGCACAACCAAACAACACTGGTTGTCCATGGTGGTTTACTCCAGTGAAAGGTGCAAAAGGTAGCCGATACCTGTTCGACGTATAGGTAGTAATAGTATCAAAGGTAACAGTATCCCCAAAGTAAGTATAATTCATCCTAGACTTGTGGTCGGCCAAAACACATTACTTGTCAAAGCTTGATCTTCATCACCCTGAAAAGCAAAAAAGAAATTTGGGTTTTCAGCTTTCATTTACCTCAGATAATCCAAAAGTAGTTGAATATCTCCTTCTAAGCTCCTCTGCCGATTATTCCTCATATAATTCCTACAATCCACTTCTGTAAATCCAACCTTACTAATTCCACCATATTCTTTTATTAAAGCAGACATAATCTTACGAGGCCCCATCCCAGCAGCCTGCAATGTATCAATCAAAGTCTTTGCGGGCCCAGATATTTGCCTGTGAGACCGAAGACAATGAACCTGGTCTGGAGGAACAAGCTCGTGATTATGTTCCCTAACAAATCCAGCCACAACCCATTTCCCAGAATCCTGCACTTTAACGGACAAAGAAGCCTTACATCCCACTCTATTAATGGTACGAGGACGCTTAGTCTCCCTATCTTTTGTTCTTTTTTCATTCAAATTCCTAAACCCTTCTTTAGCACAAACAAATTGTCTCTGAATAATTGCTCCATCGTGCCTAGAACGTCTAGAATAACTTACACGCGTACTAAAACCAATGCGGCGAGCATAAGAATTGTAAAAGGCCTTCCTGCAGGCTTAAATAACAAGTCACTTGTTTGACTGCCTGCTGATACGCATTTCAAGCAATAATTATAGTAAGCCACTTAATCCTAACTTACATATTGCATTCTTCAACCATTTTTATATCCTCAAATCATTATTTTTACCGCATAATAAAAACAAAAGGTTAATTAGGTTAACAATCCTATCATTTGACAGGCTTTTCTTCTTCTTTTTCTTACATATAAAACATAAAAAGAAAAGAAGTACTAAACAAATAAAGGAAGTTACAAGACATGATATCTGCTTAGGTTATTACAAAGAGATGGTCACAGATTGAATACATTTATAGCATGGGATTTGCAACAAACAACTACACAATCATAATATTCATCTAGGAAGAGAGCTTGGAAACATCCTTACTTGATCTATTGTACTTCATATGGCTGTTAACTAGTTGACCAGCTGCAAGGGCTGACATGAGTGACACCTCACCAGCTAGGACAGCACCGGCCACAATGGTTGCAAGCATCCTGGAGTTTGCTCCAGCTACCTCTTTGCTTGCACCTTTGACCCCAAGCAGGTTCAAACAGGCTGACTGAGATGCAAGCTGAGTTCCACCACCAACAGTGCCAACCTAAACAAACAAATCAAACACCACAAACATAATGAAACCAACCCAGCCTTGATAGGTCTAGTTTTGATACACTTCTTAATCAGCCAGAAGATTTTGACATTGAAAATTCTCGTGTTTGATGATCAGACAAGAATATAATCAGTTACCTCAATTGAAGGCATTGTGACAGAGGTATGAAGATCCTTTCCATCATTAACAGCTTCCATCATAGTGATGCAATGGGAGCTTTCGACATTTTGAGCCGGATCTTGGCCAGTAGCTATGTAGATTGCAGTCACAATGTTACTCGCATGGGCATTAAATCCACCCAGAGCTCCGGCCATAGCAGAACCAGTAAGGTTCTTAAGCATGTTGAGCTCCACGAGAGATTCCACACTAGTCTTCAAGACCTTCCTCACCACGTCACCCTTAATGATGGCCTCACATACAACAGATTTGCCTCGTCCTTCAATCCAGTTTACACCAGCTGGTTTTTTGTCGGAACAGAAATTTCCTGCATCCATTATAAATCCATAAAATTCAGTTATCAAGCTCAAACAAAAGACGAATAACATAATTGTAAGTGAAGCTTACCAGAAATGCCGATGACATCCATGTCAGGGAAATCAGTTTGAAGGAAATCCAAAACGTTTTGAACTCCCTTGGAAACCATATTCATCCCCATAGCATCACCGGTACTGCAAGTGAATCTCAAATATAAATTCTTCCCAGCAATTGCACATTTAATGCCTTGAAGCCTACCGAATCTACTTGATCTGCAACCACCCGGAAACTCAAAGTTCTAAATAAACCAGAACAATATTAGCTAGAATTTGAAACGCTCAATCTGGAATCCAAAAATATTCGAACAAACATGTTAAAAACAACTGCCAAAGTATCGAAATTGTGAGGATCTTCCAAATACAACTTCAGCTCAGCTGCCCATTTTGCGGTGCTGAACCTTACAACAGGAGCTCTAGTCATGCCATCTTTCAATAGAATACTTGTAGCTCCACCAGACAAATGAATAGCCTTACAACCCCTGTTAGTACTAGCCACCAAGCATCCCTCCGTGGTTGCCATAGGGACTGAGAACTCTCTTCCATTAAGCAACAATGGCCCAGCAATTCCCACGGGAATTTGCACGTATCCAACAGGCATCTCACAACACTGCCCTAAAATCGAGTCGTAATCAAATCCATCCAATGGCAAACCCGATAATGACTTCCCCGTTAATCTCTGCAGCGCCTCACGCCTGATCGCAGTTGCTCTCTTGCAATCACCTAACTTAGACTCTAAAGAATATGAAGGGAGTGTTCCAGACACCACAGATTTAATTATTTCTTCGTCTTCATCGGTTGTAACAATTACAGGTTTTTCATCTAACAGTGTCCGGGTAGTTGCAACCGGTACCCGAGGTGGCAGTGAAGGAAACGAGCAATCAAGAGCTTGGCCGTAAGGGACTTTAAGGGCATCTTCTTTACAAAGCAAGACTTCATTTTCCTCTTCCTCTTCCTCGTCCTCCGCACTCCAAACGTCACCAGATGGTCGAAGAATCAAAGACTGAACAAAGTCGATCCCCAAGAATCCCAAAAGATAAATCAAAGAGGCGACTAAAGCAAAAATCGCGACGATCTCTGAAAAAGTGACGACGTGGAGAGGAATTGAAGCTCGGATCTTTTCGCGCCAACGGGAAAGAAGAAAATAAACCACGGAGAAGAAGAGTGTGAAGAACACCGCATTCGTTAGATACAAAGGAAGAGGTAATTCGTCAGAAGCTTTGGCGGTATCTTCCACTACAGGAATCCCCTTCGTTTGTCTGACAGCATGAAACGGTTTAGTCTCCGTACGCCAGCGGCCTTCCATTTTAAGCGGCGGTGGAAACGGAATCCGGCGGCAACGGAGGAGGAGGAACAAACGCTTGTGAAACGATTCCAATCCGTGCTGGGAACGGTTTTTGACGAGGTTGAGTGAGCGAGCGAGAGTTCTGGGGGGGGAATATTTATAGGATTGTTGGGGAGTACACGTGTGGGCTCCAAGCGCTTGACGGAAAGAGATATGATAAAAGGCGCGTGGAAGAAAGAGAGAGTCGTTGGCACGTGTTAGTGTTACAGTAACAGATGAATGATGAGTCAAAAGGACAAAAGAGTGTAGTTGTTTCTTATTGCAATTAAAAAGTTTACGTTAATAATAATCAATATTGCTATCTATTTTAATAATATAGGAAAAATAAAAAATTTCAGGAGGTGATTTCAGTCTATTTTTTTATCGAATATTTATATGTGTAGAGTGTGTATATACGGTTAATAAATTAATTTTTTTTAAATAAATACTGACTTGAAAGCCTCATACTATTTTTAAAAAATAGAAAAATTAAATTAAATCAAATGATCAAAATTTAATTTTAAGATAATAAATTTATAATTAGATCTAATTATGGACATAATACTAATATATTTAATAAACATAAATAAATGAATTATATTTGTGTCATGTCAGATTTAGAAAAATTAAATTAAATATTTAAAATAATTAAACTGAAAAATAAATCAATTTTGGTTTTTATGTTTTGAAGCGATAAAATCATCTTATTTAAAAGTTCATAGAACAAAATGGGAATAATGTGAGATTGATTCGAAGGGAAGAATATGTTAAGAAAACAATCCAACAAAATGGCCAGAAAAAGACTTAAAATTTGGAACTACAATGAAAACATGGCACAGATGGCTTTGAAATTACACTATTGGACTTGACCATCAATTCAAAGAATAAAAGAACATTTAAAAAGTAGTTGAGTTTTTGTGTTCATTTTGCTCCACCTTGAATTCCTTTAAAATTTATATTTTAATCTTATCAATTTTTTGGTAATACATATGTAAAGTTTTCTTAACCAAATAACAATACATAATTTCTTTGATCACTTTTTGATATTCATAAATGTTTTAAATTTATATAATTCAATTATACATTAAAACTTATCAAGTGTCTCCCTTGATCAAGAGAATGTTATTCTTTTTTGAAGTCTTGGGTTCGAATAATTATATTTGTTGGAGGTGTGTTAATGAGTATTGAACCTACACTCTAGGGGAAAAGGGAGATGTTAACATATATAAATACATTAAAATATTGTACTTAAAACTAATTAATAGTTATTATTTTTTTAAAAAATAAGTGGTAAAGAAAAGTATTACAAAAAACGAATCTATCATAATGAGATTCCATTGACATTGAAGTTTGATTAAAAAATTGAAAAGCATAATTCATCAAATTCCATCTATTTTAGAAATATAATTAATGTGGGGCAAAGCCAACCTACCATTACCAGATGGCTTATCTTTTTTGGTTACTGGTAGTGCTGGAATGCCCCCATCAAAGATGAAAACAATTCAAAAAAAAAACACAGGGTAATGACGGGGCAGCAGCCAGCCATGAGCCAACCCACTGTCTTCAGGACCTTCCTCATTATCCAGTTTTTAATTATTAACAAAAAGATGGAGTGAGTCACATAAATTCCAGATACATGTGATTCCAAAGAGAAATCAACATACCATAATGACTTTTATAAACAAAATTAGATAATACCTTACAAAGCTACAAATTTTGAAGAATTTCTTAATTTGCTATTGTATGAGATGATAGATTATTGCATTATTATTGGACCTATACCTAACTGGAATATGTTGGTTAGAGCACTTTTGACTTCGCCGGAGCTGTGCTCGATCCGGACAAGATCTACCAACAGGTGATACCGATTTGCCATGTGGTTTCTTAAAGGATCCCTTCCCAAACTGCTCAATGCCTTCAGTGCTAACACCAGTAAACAACTTCTAGCTGCCAATTCTTCCTTTTTACCTAAAGCCAGCGGAACACTCCAATGCGTAACCGGAAGTTTCGCCTCTGATTTCCGCTGCATGTAGTTGTGGTCAGCGTGGTTAAGATATGTCTGTAATATTTTTTCACATACCGCCACAAGTTGTGATTCTAGGTTCATCTCTGCGGAGACTGACGGGTTGTTTTTCAATGAATCTTGGAGGAAGTGGAGATAATTTTTGTAAGCCTTGTTCTCGAAGAGAACCGTAGGAGGATCAGTGAGCTCCAAGATCGAGCATGCTACCCGTAGTTTCTTTCGAAGGGTAGTCTCAGAGTTCAGTTGTTGAGCATGAAGAAAATATCTCGACGACAATGTTGGCAGCTGACAAGAACTGTACATGTTTTTTCGACGAATCTTTTATAACCTGAAATGGTGAAAGCCAAAACAAATATGATTTCGTCACATGTTTTTATGGCCTTCTAAAATCATCAATTATTAGCGTGCAATAATATAGCGAGTAATCTGGAGAACCTGCGACAAGAGCAGCTGGAGTGCGATACGAGTCTTCATTCTTGAAACCACAGAAGCCACGGTTTGCAGAGTATCATCCTCAAGATCCTTAACATCATCATTGATCAATCCATCATCGGAGCTTGTTTCGATATTAGCATAGCATTGAGAATTGTCAGGCAATTTGATGTCATCCATGATTCTTAAAAGCGCCATAAACTCCAACATTGTTGATGTGGTTGCTTCTTTAAAAGCTAGAAAAATTCTTCTCCGTTCATCTTCTGAAAATCTGCTCCCTAACTCTCCTGTCAAACGAGATATTGCTGTAACTGCAGTGTTTGCAGAACTCTTCGTTGAGCTTCTTAGGTACTCTATCAAAATAGATATCACATTCGATATCTGAGGCCTCAGTACACTGTGATGACAAATAAAAGATCTACAAAACAGCGTGCGGCCAGTTCAGAAATTTCAGTGTCCCAAGTACTTCCATCAGGGTGCGAGGATTTCGAAGTTGGCGAATCCTGCTTGTCTTTTACTGCCATGTCTCCCTTTCCGCATGTGCCATTAAATATTGGGAGAACGATAGAACTAAAAACACTAATCCAGAATGTTTGTGAGAAAAGATGACCATGATCCTTGAGGATGTTAAAAGCACGTTCAACGAACTCTTTTGGATGGCTGGTCTCGAGTCTGATGTTAGTTTTGATAAACCTGAAACGACATATCAAAATTCTATAAATTGGAAACAGGAACAGCACTTCATCTTTGCAAAATTGAAAACCAAAGGTGATAAGAAGCAAATTGCCATTCAGAAAGAAACAGAGGAGATATCTTGGCATTCAAGCAATAAGAGTCTAACATAAATTGGGCGTAATTTTGATGGAATAATTCATACGATCCAATCAGGATTGCCATAAAAGACCTAAGTGCAGAATTAATAGTTTAAAGGTAGCCACAGCAGTGGGATGTAAGAAAAAGGCAATCACGGAAGAAAAATCCTGGGCAATGATTTAATCAACCATACTTATCACTTGGGACTTTAAGAGAAAGGAATTGTGATGGGGCAAAAAGAAAAATGCAACAAGGGAAAGGTGACATACACATGTTGAACTCTAGGTCTAATATTACAGTACCCGTCAATCATATAATCTGCTTGGTTTGGTTGCTTAGGTGTCAGTCTCATAAAGAGGCTATTATCCATTGGTTCATTGCAGTACCAGCTAGGTTTTAGGATTTGCAAGCAAATAAACTAGAAAGTTACCTGCTAGCAAAGGAACCCAACAGGATCCATGATCATCAATATCAGTCAAGCTTTGCACACCTGAATCATCCTTATCTACAATTGAAACAGATGAAGCATCATCCGAGCTCTTGCCAATGCAACCAAGTTCTCCCTTAGCAAGGTTGAGGGCACAGAACCGGAGAAATGAAATAGCATTGAGGCTAATATCCACTTTAAACCTGCTATTTGTGAACTTGATGAGGCATCGTACACATTCTGTAAAAGTGGTTGCCTCTGTTTCAGTTACATGAGGAAAGTGTTCTGGAACTATTTTTCCCATTGTCTCAAAAGCCAGCAAGGCAATATTCTTCTGCTCATCTGCAGCAGCAGCTGTAAAAACCTGAGAAAAAAGGACACAATTGAGAGAAAAGAAAGGCTATGAGCTGCACGACAATAGATATCTTATATGAGCCCTTAGCATACCATAAAAACACTTCTCATCCAGATTTCACATTACTAGCACGGCTGAGGACCATCTGAGAAATGAATCGAACAATTAATTCCCGTATTTCTGTAGACTCGCTCTTCTGCATAACAATCACAAATGGTCTCAAGAATTCATTCTGGAAGTTGTAATTTGCAAGCTCCTCGCGTTCTAAGAATTTCATAGCAAGCTGCCACAATGAATCCATCACAAAAATTGCTACAGACAAATTCTTGGACAATCCAACTGAAATAAAGAAATCAGAGAGAGCACTCCACATGCGAGACCAAACTAATCTGATGCGGTTCATATCGTAATGCCTGAAATAGAACATTGCAGAATAAGGGTTTTCCATAGGCACACAAAGGAGGGGTGATAGAGAGAGATGGATGCATCAGAGAGAGATGGCAAATTTATCAGTGAGGCTAAAAACTCAAGATAAGTTGGAGCTAGCATTAAAGGAAATTTATATTGAAAGAAAAGGTAAGACTCTTACACAATTTCAACTAGTTTTGTGAAGCTAAAAACTCGAGGATCCGTCGGAGACTGCAACTCTGACATAGAAACTTTGCATAGGGATTTCACAAATGCAACTATTCCTTCACTATTTAACCTTTGGCTATGTTCAAAAACATGGTTCAACTCAGAATTTCCAATCTGTTCTAATAAATTCAAGTTTGCAATGAGTTGATTAATCTGCTCTGGAGGTACAAGTCCAGAACTATTGACTCCAACAGAGGTGCTATCATATGAACCCCCTCGGACAACTGCTATTACAGCTGGATTCCGGATGCTTCCTTTTTTCTTCAGAGACCGAAGACCAACAGATTTTGATGTATTTTCATCTGTTTCTGTGCTAGACACAGATAAAAGGCCTGCATTAGCTGGTGCACCTTCTCCCAACAGTTGTAAATGTTCAATTCTGGACAGGCATGTCAATATATGCTCCCAGGCCTCCTGAAGATGGTTACCATCTTCAATGGCAATAGATATTATTGTCTGTATAAAGTGAAATGTTTCAACAAGTGAGATTTGAAAATAACATTTCACAGTAAGAAACGTGTACCATACAAATGCAACATGCAGTACTAACAAAATTTGATGCCTTGATTTTTCGCACCTACTTCTCTAACAAACAATTGGAGAACTTTCATTATTAAACCATCACAACTTATGTTAATTGGTTCTACATCAACCTACAAGACAATCAATGTTGCACAACCAAAACACATAGAAAAGGAACAAAAAAGCATAAAAGTATTATGCAGGTAACAAATGAATTTTTTGGTATCCGTAGTGGAAGCTGTATGTGCAGACATTCAGATGCAGCAATTCTAATGTGTCCACTGATGTAGCATATGAGAAAACCAGGGGGGAGATTCCACTCTTTGTTAGTATTATGTGCAAAGAAATACTACATACCTTCACAGCATCAACATTCTTTTGTTTCATATCTGCAGCACAGTGGAGAAAAGTGAACTTCGCCGCAGATGTGACAAAAGCATCTCTCTGCATCTGGATGCCCATTACTGCAGTTACATGGACAGCATATCGAAAGCCATGTAAGCATTGAGTGGTAGCGAGTCTATCATTACTTTGGCCAATAGTGACACTAAATGCAGCCAGCATAGGTCCCCAGCAGACCTCCACCATAAACCTCAAGATTCCTACATCTGAAACAACGTGATAAACAGACCTGCAATAGCAAATAAAATAAGGCTACAATTATAAATATTATGTAATATGTAGTAGGCCTTCAAAGATTTTTGGGGTGATAAAAGAACAAAGATCAATTTGAAAAGAAAATGGAAAGAGTATCTATAAGGTAATAAGGCCATACAAGAACTGAATCCTTTTGTTTTCTTTTTCTTCAAATGCGTGTTTATTTATCTGACTTGTATGCCCGGGATCAATTAAAATCAAATGAAATCCAACCATCATATCACAACCAATGAAATGCAGAAGAATGTAACATAAATAGAGACCCAAAAGCAATGATACAATTGTGGTTTTGCGGTTTCAGCCCCCTCTTCCACTAATATTCACCTTGATTTGGAAAAGAATGATTAGCAATCCGTAGCAATTTAACTCACAAAAGTGAATGATAAGTATTCTTGTATTTAGATTCAATTTACAATATGTGAATATTATTCTTCATGTATAAGCATATGATTATAGTGTCATAAACAATTACTATGTTTTCTGGTAAGTCGAGCAAACAGACAAAGAAAATCATGACTACCGTTGCTTCTGTTGCATCACAACTATGAAAGACACAATGTTATAGAAAACGTGTCTGCCGTAGCTATTTAAATCCATTATTAAAACCTATCCCTCTAACCATAATGTGGAAAATCATCTGAAGCGCACAGATAAATGGTACAAAGGAAGAATACACTGTCAAAACTCAAAACTACCAAATTGAAACTATGATCCAAGACAAAACTGATATGACTCATACAACTACAAGTGGCAAACTTCTACTATTCCTTGCCCACCAATCAACTTCAAATGAGTAAAGAATGGCAAACCACTACAAGTGGCAAACCTCTTGGATATGTCTTATAAGAAACCCATTTGCACCTAAAGGTTTTTCTCTTGTTCGTTTCTGTAGACACCATTTTTGTCCGGAATTTTTTAAATATTATTATTTATTTATTTACTATTATTAGTATTATTAATTATTACCTAAAATTATCACCTAAACCACTAAATAAACTAAATACCTACCCACTAAATCAACCCACTACCCCATTCCCACGTTTCTCACAAACACCACCCAACAACCACCACAACCCCACTAACTAAAAAATAAAACCCCATTTTCTTTCTTGCTTTTTAAGGGGCCACGCAGATATCAATTGGTATTCTCTCTTTGATTGGAAAAGGTCTGTGCTTTTAATATAAAAACAGAGTCTTCTGATCAAAAAGGGGGCGATAAAAAAGGGGGGAAAAACTGGAAGGGGGCCACCACGTGAATATCATCTTCTTCCTCTTTGATTGTAAAAACCTCTGTACTTTTAATATTTAAAGAGATTCTTCGGATCCAGAGAGGGGGCGGTTCGAGAGCTTTAGTGGAGGTGGCCGAGGTGAGCGAATCCGAGAGCCCTTGTGGGTTTTCCTGTCGTCGTCTTGACCGAGACGCGTGGTCATTCCGTTGACGCAGGCTGAGGAAACAGAGGCCGACATGAAGTAAAAATGATGGAGGAAAGGAGCATACTTACCTGGCTTATCCAAATCCAGTGCAAACTAATGGCCCTTCCTCTTCTGCCTTCAAGCATTTCCCTTTGCACGAACAGACCGAGAAGAAAACAGAACTCAGATAGAGCCCAAGCATGAAACCGACTGGATCTTCATTACATATGGTGGTTCAATCCATCTTTTATCTTCTGCCACTTGAGTCTCCACACACCGGGTACCTTCCTCAACTCAGAAGCGATCCTCAATTCCTAGTCCACCGCCGATTGCAAGGATGTACGCCGCCTTGTTCATCGATCTCGGAACCACTTATTCTTGCGTTGGTGTTTGGCAACATGATCGTGTTGAGATTACCGCCAACGATCAAGCCAAGAACCAGGTCACCATGAACCGCTCAACACCGAAGTTTTCGATTCAAATTAATGAAAGTTCGACATGCAAATCGTACGTATTTTGTTTTCATATTGTTTCGTGTTGCTGTTATTATGTTTGAAATCCAGCAAAAAGATCAGGTTAGCATCATACCAAATTATTGGTGGGCCCTACCTGTCTCCACTTTAATATCCTTTTCTGTTAATCAAAACCCACGTGTATTTGGGGTTTTTTTGTTTATTTATTATTTTATTATTTTCTTATTATTATTCCTTTTTTTAACTAACTTTTATTTATTTTTGTCATCTATTGTATTCATTTTATTATTATTATTATATTATTTATTTTTCTTTTTTCATATTTATTTTTATTTTACAATCTGACAATATTTTTGATTTTTAGAGATATTTTCAATCGATCAAATGTAATTAATTCGGATTGAATTTTTGAATTTTAATTTAAATTTAAATTTTCGCAAATAAAAGACAACCGGAAAATTAATTGGTACCAAAAGGGCGGTTTAAGGGTGTTAATCATTCCTTGACCGTAACCGACTCCCGAACCCGACACGTTTCTGATAAACGTAGATCAAGTAATATGGTGTCCGACCCACTTAAATTTGTTTTAAAGTGGTCGATGGTGACTCTAACTCATTTTATTCAAGTCGAAGCCTAATTTTGGGGTCCAACCGAAAGACGATTCCGACAGTTTCCACCTGACCAGATTGAGTATACCATCCAAACCCAATAACTTATTTAAGCTGTTTGCCTGCTTGCTTTGGGGAGCAGAAGAATCAGCATTCATCTTAATTTCATTTTTCACAATCTGTTCATAGAGAGCTCCCAGATATTCCTCAGGTAAATCCTTGCCATCATCTATTCCTCGGTTGTTTCGGATGAAATCAGACTTTGTCATCTGACAGAAGCAACATATAATAGAAATGAGAACATGATCAAATCTATTATAACTTTATCCATATAAAATTAAAACCACAATTTGTAAGAGTACAAGGAAAATCAATACTACTGACAGGAATAATTTTGAGGCAGGGAATGACTTATGAGCCTAATAATATATCAAAAACGTTCTTCGCAGGACACATATATGTAAGCATTAAGCAAGCATGTGAACCAAAAGCTCCTAATTTATGAATAAGATGAAGAAACAAAAACAGCTTTGACAAGCAAACCTTATTTTTGACCATGTTATTATGGGCGTCAGTGTTGAGCATTATGACAGAGTATGCCAGTACATAGGCAGTATCTGCACTCGTAAATGAGTTTGGATTGCACTTGCAATAGCGCTCAGCAAACTTCTCGATGATGCGGTCAATTTTCTGTGCTTCTCCAGGTAACCTGAAGCCACGCAGGAAGAACCTTATTGCTTCACCAAAATCATTAGATTTGAAAGTAAATGAATCCACATAAGCATGCATGACTCTCAAAGCAAATTCCTCCCTTTCACCCAAATAATCACCAATTACAGTTTCACTAAGCCCGGTAGTGTTATTCTTCAGAAAAGAAGCCACTTCCTCTGGAGAGTTGCCAACTTTTTTGGTTTTTATAAGAAACTCGATGCCTTTGGATAGCTTCCTGTTAAATAATGAGACACCTTTCTGCGTGTAACCCATTAAAGTAGTCATTAAAACACAGATTGTAGAGAAAAGGAGAGAATACACATAAAATTAAGCTGCATAAAATTACATGAATGAATAGAAGTGATTGTAATATGGCAAATTATCATAATATATGAAGGCAGCCTCTGTGACAATTTTGTCCCAACATAAAGAAATAACTAACCTGGAGTTCAATCTTGTAATCCCGGCGCTGCTCAAGCGTAGCAGCATCTGACAATTCATAAGTCATTTCTGGGTGGAATTCACAATCAGGGAGAACTTCATCTTCTGAAAACGAGGTTGATTGTCTCTCTGATGCAGAATCACTCTCAAAGCTCTTGGCCAAGTCAGAATCACCTATCTTTAGCTGTTGGTCCATCCATGCTCCCATTGACTTAATGATGCTAACCAAGCACTTCACTGATTCATTCCGGAGAGAAAAATCCTGAACAGAAGACAAAGTTGTGGTTGAACCAGGCGGCGGCCCTAGAGAAGTTTTCAGGAGGCCATTGACAACCCTGCAAATATCTGATGGAATTATAAGAGTTTTAATACACTGTATAAAGTATGATGCATTAAGAAATAAGAAAATGAGGATCTATATATTTACATTAGAAAGGAGCAAAACCAAACACTGAGAAATCACCAAAGACTGGTGCTGAAGTTAATTACTATGTTGACCTTCATTCTTTATACAAAATTTAGGAGAAGACTTTCAATTCATATGCAATTTCACATATGACAGAACTATAATATTTTAATATATTTTGCTTAAGTGGAAGTTCAGAAAAAGAAATTTAAAAAGGTATGAGATTTAAAAAAGAAAAAGAAAAAGTATGCTCTTAGAACATCAATCAATAAATGGTACACAAGCTAGTTCCAATGTTGAACGCCTTTCTTTTTCAAATATTAACAAAGGTGTCATATTCATAAAGGACTTTATATGTAATTTTGGATGCTTCTATAGAAAGTTTGACATGACAAACACACTAGAGGAGACGAAGGCAACATTCATTTCAAACACTTGCATCAACAATTATTAGGAACAAAAGAATACCTTTCAAATATGTTTGGTGAATCCACGTCACAATCATAGTTCACAAATATATCAATGATAATCTGTGAATCCCCAGCAATCTTTTCCAACAAATTGAGGACAGACATTTTCTGTAGAAAACTTGGCTGGAGTATATTCTCTAGAACTCGAAGGATAAGCATAGGAAAGAATATTCCAATTTCAGCTTTCAAACCCGATCTAAATTTTGTTAACAAGCTCATAAAAATAGAACATTGGAGCTGGAAAACTGACATTACGGACAATGCACTGTTTTTTAACAACGATATGCAGAGATACTGCTTAATAGCATTAAGAAACCTGCATGATGTAACACGGAATATAAGAACAGCAGAATAAATTTAACTGAACACTGCAGAAAAACAAGTGAGTTATTTATGACAAACACTACATGACGTATAAAACTTGCAAGAAAAACAAATAAATTGTTAAAAGTGAAATAATTGACAATTTTTTGAAGCATTTATCTTATTATTCTGTAAAATTAGCTAAGCAATGATTCTGCAGATAATTCCTCCCACTACCCTGAGTATATATGCACTAGAAAAGAAAAGGTTATTTGGGAGTTATATTGCGCAGAATTGAGAGTACTGAATCTTCTATTAATGTGTCTAACACAGGTTCATTCAGGATTTCTTAAGTTTCCTCTTGCTTGGTGGATCAAGACCCCATAGCAATGTCTAACATGGTAGGCCATGTTTGGGAATATGAAACCTAAATATCTTTTCATCTACTTAATCATGTAACACCCACGTCTTGATAAGATAACACAAACATCCAAAGTCTAAATGTTTAATACCATTTTAAAGCTCCTAATACAATAATCATAGTAAAAGTAGACCAAGAACTATGTGGAGAACAAAAATGGTTAAAAGTCCCATAGAAATATGGCACCATGCAAACAACTATAACAGGCAGCTAATCATATCAAATAATAAGTCCGTCTTAAAAAGGAAATAAAAGACCAGAATCCTACTTTAACTTAGTATAGAATGAATTGCCTCTCATTTGTGCGCCATATTGGACCCTCATTGTCCATTATAACCTTGAGGAGTTCCAAAGACAATGTTTTCCCTCTCAAAAGGACCTGATCATCAATATTCTCCAGCGTGGAAAACTTCATGGACAACTTGCATAAATTCCTAAAAACATGAAACCCATCCTCCCTAATTTTACTGCTATCCACACCAGAACCTGATTCCGTCCCTTCCTTCATCTCTTCCTCCTCAACTTCCTCGTTTTGCTCCCTTTTCGACCACTTAGTCTCACCATTTTGCAATTCTCGAACCATAATCGGCTGAAAAAGCTTCAAATCTGGAACCCCTTCGCTAGCATTCATAACATCGCTAATAAAACTCTTTATAAATTGAACTTCATTCAAATTCTTATCGGTAAACTCTAAAAGTTCATTAACCGACACTGTTTTGATTGAAACGTCCATGGAATCTTCTACCGCTCGGGTAAATACAATAAGCATAATCTGAACTAAAACTGACTTAGCACATGCCTGATTGGTTCCTGTTAAACTACCTAAATATACGTTATAACAAGTTCTAACGACGTGAATCAAGCAATTGCCACGTATCAAAACGCAAGGGCATCGAACGGCAGAGAGTAAAACACGTAACACAGCAAGCTCGACCGATTCATCACCAATGCCACCCAGTTTGCAAACGCTTTCGACAATTTTGTACAGGATCGGATTGGAGGCCTTGCTATCGATCTCGCCGCGAACGATGCCGAGAGAGAACAATTTGAATGTACATTCGAGTGCTGGCTCCGCGACTTTGACGTAATTCGAGTCGAGGGCGAGGAGGATAGGGGCGAGGACAAAATCAGCGTCGGACGAGGAAATGCCAAGTACATGAGACTTCGGATCGGATAATCCGGTGTCGGAGAGAGTGTCAAGCTTCTCGAGAGTGGATTTGCAGGAAGAAACGATGTGAGAGTGTTTTCGCCAAGCGGCGTTTTTGATGATCTTATCGAGAGATGGTCCCAAAACGCGGCCACACCTCGACGGACCACCGAGCGTTTGGGAGAATGACATCGCGGCCCTGAAATACTGGTGTTCAGATCGGTGATATGTTGCATCGGTGTTGGTTGAAATGGAAATCCATTAGGAAATAAAATGCCTGAGAGAGAATCAAATCCAATAAAAACGAAGCATATAGAGAGAGCGCGAGGCAGCAGCGGGTGGGGAGCCTTTGTTCTTCACTTTTATTTTGGAAATAACTAAATCTTCGCGCCACCATACAAGCATTTGCTATTTTATTTTTGAACTTACATTTTCAATCACATTCAGCACTTTTGTGTAAAAAAAATAACACTGTAATTAAAATTAAAATTGATAAATAAATCTGTATAATAACGATTAAAATAAATTATTACAACAACTTATAATTGATTTATTAATTGATTAATTCGGATTGAATACTACAAAATTTACTATAAGAATTATTTTTTCAACTCAATTTATTTTATTCACAACATCATTCCACTAAACTATCTGGTTATTAATTACAATGTATCTGTTTTTTACAACACATTACATATATCTTAAACATAAAGCATATAGATGAAGAGACATATTTTTACCCAAATATCACTCATTTAAAAATTATTTCTCATTCTAATATCTATTTTTGATTTTTTTTAGATTGTCGCTCTTTGAAGGCACTACCATGCAAGTCAAAATGCACTTTTTGTAGGAATCATTATTCGGGAAGTGTTTTTTTAAGGATTTGTCTTTTGTTAATATGGTAGGAGTTTGTCAAAATTTTGAAGTTGGACTGAAATAAGAGTAAAAAAAGTTATGGCTTAAAATATAAAAAAAATCTATTATAAAAAACAAAACAAAAAATGAATATAAAAAAAATGTAATTGCACGAATACAAATCACGTTACATTGTTATACCAACAACACATGTATATCGACCTTTTGTTTAATCACTCAATAAATATATATTTAAAATGCTATACTTAAATAATTAAAAACGCACCTATCTAAAAAAGTATGAGATCTAAACCCCTCATGAGCCTATCAATCTATTATCTATTAATCTATAATATATAATTTTACATATAAAACCAACTATTATACCTTAACTTCTTTGTCAAGTTATTTTTATTGCCATCAATATTTTGAAGTCTTTATTAAATATTTTTAATTTGTCTTTTTATTATTGAATTTTCTATTTCTATGTTAATGTATTAGTATTTTTTGTTAATAAAATTTAAATTATTCAGTCACTAGTGCCTTTTATCGTTGGTTATAAAATATATATTCTTTATAAGTGAAAATGTATAAATCAGTTATTATATGTGATTATATATATATATTTAATAGAAGCCGTTAATTTTATTAAAATGATAAAATATCTAGAATTACAATGATCGTAAACTAAACATCTAATTAGGATATTTTTAACGGAAAAAGTAGTTTGGAAAATATTGATAGTCAGATGATTGTTTTGTAACTTTTAATAATTGGAGGACTCAATAAAACAATATATCCTATAATTAAGAGATCATTTTATAATTTTTAATAATTAAGGAACTCAACAAAACAATACCTTATAGTTTAACCCTGCACTAAACGAAATCTGCTTCTGTTTAGATTTGTTGCTACACTCTTTAATTAATTTTCTCAAAACAAAACAAAAAAGGGAAATCATATTGTACAACAAAACGGCTGCAAAAGAAATCCTTGGAAAATGGTCAAACCAGAGATTGCATTAGAATAAAATGAACGATTTATCAAATCATAGTCCTCGTCATGGAGCAACAAGTTGAAAGAAATCAAATTATAGGAAACTGAAAACATGGAATGTATGTTGGATGAATTCAAAGGAATAGAAGAGCCCCACAAATCGAAATCAATAAAAAAGTCTTCAAATTTGAGAATCTAGAGTTCATGTTGAATTCAAGAATAGTGAGTTTGAATTCCATACAACAAATTATATGAAGTTTGCAGATTATAGCGAAAGTTATGTCAAAACCTTGCCTTTCTTCACAGTCGTAATAGCTAAAAGATTGGTATCTTCCTAAATTTACTATCAACAACAAAAAATTATCTTCCACTGAAACTAAGGTGTTTTACTTTTAAAAAAGCATTTGGTCCGACATTTATTGAAACGAATCTTATTTATAATTATCTGCAATTAAATACTCCACAAAACACTGCCAATCTTTTGATATTTATCAACTTTTAATTTATGGTTCATATTATTCTGAAGAATTTGCTGATAAATGAAGGATTTGATGTTTTGAAATCAAAGTTTTCTAATCTTGAAACTGCAGCTCAAACCCAACTAAACTACTCTAAAGCAATAAGAAGAAGAAGAAGAAAGAGATCAATATAATGGATATCTTCGAACTTCTTGTTTACTGGGAATATATTTTGAACCTTTTTTCCAAATAAACAAAAGGATTTTAAACGATTATCTGAACTTTCAAACTGATGCGCTCCAAGAGAGCTGAGAGCGATACTACTGTGCCTGATGCTCCAAGCCTCCAACTAAAGCTGAGAAATATGCTAAAAGGTTTTGGATATTTCTTGTGCTTCGTGTATAGCTTTACATATACTTCTTTGTTTCAAAAGTTCATTTCATCTATGAACATTTTCTTTAGGTAATTTTTCAATGGTCCCTCCATCAAAACCATGACTCTTTGGTTGCTCATAAGTCATTAGCATAGACAACTGTTTCCTTCCATACTTCTATCGCATTTGTATGTTCTTGTTTGCTTAATGTTGTGAAAGGTATGCTGATATACTTGATGACATCAAGAAAGATCCCGATCCCGAAAGCCATGGAGGATGGAGGACCGCCTGATTGTATTGTAAGTCAGATTTTTGGAACTAATTTCTATATTACTTTATGGATTTCAGAATGGTTGTTCTTGGAGATATGTATGCGGTCCTCATGATAATTTTGCGCTTTTGTAGCTTCTCGGCCGGATTCGTGAACAGATTATCAGAGAATTGGGGTTTGGAGACATATTCAAGAAAGTAAAAGTGAGTATTGAAATTTATGCTATAGGTTCTTGTTTTGCTAGAAACTGTTGTTTTATATGCGATCTGCTAGAATTCCAAAATATAACTTTCTAATTTTGATGAGTGAAAATATATCACTTTGTATAGACAATACTGGTGATTTTATTTCCTTTTTTTATTTTATAAAATGGTAGTTTTTCAAGGGATAACAAAGAAAATGAACATTTTGGGTTGTGGAGGGTAGTGGAGTGTTAAGATATATAATTGCCAATGTTATATGCTTTTCCTTTCTTTCTTAACACTGTTCTTCTTTTGAAAACTTGCAATAGGATGAAGAAAATGCCAAGGCTATCTCCCTATTTCAGGAAGTAGTTCGTCTTAATGAAGATATTGAGGACGAAGGGAAGCGGCTGGAGAATCTAGTTAGAGGAATATTTGCTGGAAACATATTTGATCTTGGTTCTGCACAGGTACTTTATATAACTATGTGCTATTCATCTCACCCGTCATCATTATTGTCAAAAGTATTTACTCTTACAATAAGTGGCAGGTCATATTTGTTGTAGTTACAAACTTACCATGCTTAGTAGTACTCATCTCTACCAGGCACTTTTGTTTCCCTATGATCAGGGTTAAGCAATTTGAATCATAATTGTCATGCATTTCTCATGCTCTCTAAAATCGTTCCTTGTAACATTTTCCACTTGGATCAGCATTCTTTTATAATTTTTGCAGGGTGTCATGATCATCTTTTCCATGGATGTACTATCATTGATAAATGAAAATCTTCTCATATGTTTGGATTATGTTGTAACATATTTAATGTGTTCTGGTTGAGATGATTTCTTTGATTTTAATATTCATTTTGGATAGAAGTATACCGTAATAGGATAACTTTTGCGGTGCTACTTACTTTTTGTTTGTGCTATGTCCCCTTACCTTTGGAAGCTTGTTGAGGTTTTCTCAAGGGATGGGATGTCCTTCTTGGCTACTCGTCAAATCTTGTTCCTCGTCCTCGGGTCATTGATGACTTCGACACTTTTAAAGCAAAATGGGGCAAGAAATCTTGGGAAAGGGTAAAGTCAACATAATGCATATATCAAGACATCAACATTCACTTTTTCACTAAGATTAAAAATTGATGCTGTTTGTATGTCTGATTTCCATCTTCATTTTTATTGCAATAGCAGGCAGTCATTTTAGTCGATAACGCTGGTGCAGAAGTGATCTTGGGTATTTTTCCATTTGCAAGAGAGCTGCTAAAACGTGGGACCCAAGTTTGCAATTAAAATCCAAAATTCAAATTATATGTTATATAAGTTTGTGGCGTGTGTATTTTATTGGTTTCAACGATCTTAAAGCCTGCCTTAGATATATTTAGTGTTGTTGATACAGAAGTAGTATATAACTTAAATCCTTGCACTTGTGGTCGTTATTTCATATAGTAAGCAACAGATGGAACAAAGATCACTAAGAGTTCAACATATTCTTTCTACCAATATACCGTGTAACTTCGGCAAAAACATCATCTTAACCGATATTATACATTCATTAGGAAAAATCAAACAGAATTATGTTTATAACTTTTTCCTCTTTGCTCAGGTTGTCTTGGCAGCTAATGACTTGCCTTCCATCAATGATATAACTTACCCCGAATTGGTTGAAAATATATCAAAGGTGATGGAGAGAAAAACAGTTCTAGATAATGATCATTTTGTTTCCTTGTTTCTCTTTTTCCTTTTTTCGGCTGTCTCTAACTTATTACGTGCTAATTTACCAGTTGAAGGATGAAAGAGGTATGCTTATCGGTGTTGATACTAAAAATCTTTTGATTGCCAATTCTGGTAATGATTTGCCGGTAAGATATGACTATACCATTTCACCTAATGCATCTAAACTCGATCAAGAATTTACTTTTTTTGGTCATTGAAGTTGCAGCCTCTTCTGTTTTTGTAGGTTATTGATCTTACGAGAGTATCACAGGAGCTCACCTACCTGGCGAGTGATGCAGACCTAGTTATTTTGGAAGGCATGGTAGGTTTATTAGTTATTGCTCTTATAGATTTGTCAATGTTTAACATGTTCAACGACGAGCAAAATTTTCAGTGATAAAAATCTTCATAATGTATGGTTGATGAATAGGTCCACTGAACTGCTGACTGTGGTTTAGGTTGCTTCAGTGTTTTATGCTCGGATTCAACACTTTTCGATCTACTGTTTTCAACTAATGTATTCGGTTTTTTTATATTGTTCTGGTATTGGGTTTCCATACGTATATATTTTTTCAGGGTCGTGGAATAGAGACTAATCTTTATGCTCAGTTCAAGTGTGATTCACTCAAGATTGGAATGGTAACATTTTCACCTCTATATTGCATTGGTTTTGCAGCATTTCATCAATTTGCAGAACTTTATGCCCTTTGATCATGTATTTTCACAGGTAAAACATCCCGAAGTTGCCCAGTTTCTCGGGGGACGGCTATACGATTGCATCTTTAAATATGACGAAGTTTCGGGTTGATAAAGTTGGTAATCATTCACTACCGTATGAAAGTGTCACTGGGGTCAGTTGGTCTGGCCAAAACACTTGAGTTTGAACGTCAAATGCTCTCTCACTTAAATCAAATAATGAAATGTGAGCTTCATTTTTACTCTCTGCATATCCATGTAAACTTACCATCATATTTATATTCATATTTTTTGACGAAGGTAGAGTAACATGTAACAATAAGGCAGGGTGAGATGCTGCTACTATTAATGCTTTGATAAAAATTTCTTCCAACATTTTTATATGCATATTTTTTGCTCAAGTTAATTTTAGCTTTCATGGTTGTTCTTTCTGTGATGGATCACTCTCAAAATACTACTTTTTACATCTATGGAATGGTTTTTTAATTGCTTTAAATTTTGAACTCTGACGATAAACGTATTCCATAAAGAAATACATATATATGTGGTGACGATGAACACATCAGGGATTTAGATAGTGGTCGGGTTACAGAGTAGTGGCTGTTATATAACGGTAACGGCGACATCTAAAATCATTATGATAGAAAATAATGGTGTGAAGTGGAATCACACCAATAACAATGGTTCGTAGTTGTAATTTGCGGAAATAGCGAACCACTATTCCTACTATTGTTTTGTTATTATATATATATTTTTAAAAAAATCAGCTCCTTTTAATAAAGATTTACGATGGCGATACTTGCAATAATTACAATAATATATGTTATATGTTTATAATTGTGATAAACGTAATGAGATCAAAAATATGATATCTTAATTTAAATCTATTGATGACATATATATATATATATATATTACTTTGGAAAAGTTTGTCATTTACATGCCATGAAAATGCTTACATGTCATATAAATGTAAAAAACTGGCTTAATACCAGTAAGTCTTGTTTTGGCGCTTTTATTATTATTTTTGGTTAGTTTAATCCCTTGATTTTTATTTTGTCTGCATTTTGAACCTTTGATATTTTTTTGTAAATAACATTGAATTCTAAAAACATCTAAAAATCATTATGTAAAAAATTCCATAATATGATAAAAAATGACAAACTTTTTTATGTTAAATTGAATTATACATATTAAATATTAAATTTTGGCACAATAAAAGGAAAAATTATAATTTTAGACATTTTTGGTACTTTAATTCAATTTAAATATGCAATTTAGTACTGATTTTTTTTTGTCTAATTAGATACCTAAACTTGATTTTTTTTATTAAGCTAAAAGTAATTACAAAGTAGTATTTGTTCTAAGTATTCTCAATCTTTTGACAATGAATGTTTAATCACATTTGCAGTAGTTGGAGCTCGAACCTATAAATTCTAGGAACAACAATTCCTTTAACCATTAAGGTAAATTAGTTCGTTCTTAAACTTGACTTTAAAGTTTAATTTGACACACATTGCTCAAAGGATTATTGATTCCTCCATTGGAAATTAGTAAACTTACCATCCACAACAATCCATCTCAGACGCTATAAAAGGTTCAGTTTCATAATTTTGATTCTTATATTTTATACAAAATAACATCTTGTCTATTATTTTTTTCATCTATTATTATTTAATATAATTTAATCACCATTTATTAACATAATTTATATCATTTGTTAGTGAAACATAAAATATATAATAATAATAATAAATGGACAAAAAAATGATGGATTGGATTTTAACCTTTTTGAACTAAGGGATCCCTAAAGGAAAAAAATTATCCAAGTCAATTTTGTTATAATTATTTTCTTTTTTTCTCGAGGTTTTCTTTATTTTTTAACTTTAAATATTTTTTAATAAAAATATAAGGGTAAAGTACACAAATGATCCCACAACTATAGGGTGTTACTTTGTTGAGGCCACAAACTATTAAAAGTTACAAAATTATCCCTAACTATAAGGCGTTGTTTTGTTGAGTCCCCCAACTATCAAAAGCTACAAAATTGTCACCCGACCATTCATATATTTCTAACTTGTCTTTTTTTTTTGTTAAAAATTAATGTTTGTCTGAATTAGACGTTAATCTGTTGATATGAAAAAATTATATATTAATGATGTCTAATAACACCACCGTTATTTTCAAGCACTAGCTGAACTACATAATATAAATAAATGGTTGATCCATAAAATACAACTCAAAGGATTTTGAGACCAAATTTTATTATATCTCAATCAACTTAGACAACCGCTAATATTTTACAAAAAAAAGACGTGTTTGGAACATATAAATAGTCGAGTGATAATTTTGTTACTTTTAATAATCAAGGGACTCTACAAAACAACGCCATAGAGTTGAGAGATCATTTTGTTAACTTTTAATAATTAGAGGACTCAAAAAAGCAGCACCCTATAGTCAAGGGACAATTTGTGTACTTTACCCAAAGTTTAAATAAAAAAAAAACAAAAAAAAAACAAAAGTCCGGACCTCTGACCAAAAACAGTTCAAACACGCTCTTCTGTGGAACTTTCATTTTTCACAAGCAGGCAAGAGAAACATTTTAAGTGTTTGAAAGTTGTTGGGTTTGGTTCCATCACAAGAAGATTAAACACAAAAGGAAGGAGGTTGAAGGGGGGGTGTCATTTCAGTTTCTCATTTTTCCCATCAAGAAAACCAAGTAATGGAAAGCGATTCAGAGATGGTACCATTTCCATTGCTGAAAACTCCCATCGAATCAAACTATAGGCCATGCACCATTCCCTACAGATTCCCTTCTGATAATCCTCGAAAGGCCACCCCTAATGAAATTGCCTGGATGGACACCTACCTCAATTCCATTCCCTCTTTCAAGTATCCCTTTCCCTTCTACTTTTTTTTAATTTATTTGTTTCTTTTCCCGGGAAAAATTGGGTTATTTGAAGTTCTTCCATTAAGTTCTTCGGTTCATATGATTGTTCTTTTGCGTTAGTATGCTGTTAATTGATATTTTCTAGGTTTTTTTTTTAAATTTGAAACCAGATTTGCTAATTACTTCAATGTATTGCAGGAAAAACGCTGAGAGCGATACTACTGTAGCTGATGCTCCAGCTAAAGCTGAGAAATTTGCTCAAAGGTGTTGGGTATTTCTTGTGCTTCCTCTTTAGCTTTACATACGATTCCTTCGTTTCAACAGTTTATTTGGTTTTTCATCGATGAACACACCATGAAAGCATGTCTAATTGGTTGCTCAAAAGTCATAAGCATCTGCAACTGTTTCCTTAAGTATTTCTCATTACGTTTGTGTGTTTTTTGTTTGCTTAATGTTGTGAAAGGTATGCTGAGTTACTTGACGATATGAAGAAAGATCCCGAAAACCATGGCGGGCCTCCTGATTGTATTGTAAGTTGGATTTTTTTAAACTGATTTCTATATTACTTTATGGATTTTAAAATGGTTTTTCTTGAATAAATGTATGCAGCAGCCCTCATGATAGTTTTGTTGTTTTGTAGCTTCTCTGCCGACTTCGTGAACAGGTTCTTAGAGAATTGGGATTTAGAGATGCATTCAAGAAAATCAAAGTGAGTATTGAAATTTATGCTATAGATTCTTGTAATGCTAAAAACTGTTCTAAATGCCAGTAGACAGAATTCCAGTTTATAACCTTCTCGTTTTGGTGTATCTGCTTGTATGGACAGTACTGGAAACTTTTATTCCCTTTTTTTTTTGGGTGGTAAAATGATAATTTCTCAAGGAATAACAACATAATGAAAATTTTGGGTGCCATATAATCATTTTACGGTTTGTCCAACTTGCAATGTAAGAAAAGGTGATGGAGGGTAGTGGAGGCATCAAGTGTTAAAGATATATAATTGCCAGGGTTATATGATGTTCCCTATTTCTGTTAACACTGTTCTTCTTTGGAAAACTTACAATAGGATGTAGAGAATTCCAAGGCTATCTCCCTATTCCCGGATGTAGTTTGTCTTAATGATAATATTGAAGATGGTGAGAAACGCTGGAGAATCTAGTTAGAGGAATATTTGCTGGAAACTTATTCGATCTTGGTTCTGCAGAGGTAGCTTCTATCACCATGGGATATTCATCTCCATCCATCAACATTATTTCCATGCATTTTTCATGCTTTCTAAAATAGTTCCTTGTAACATTTTCCATCTAAAGAGTGTTGATTTTTAGTTTTTGCTGGATGTCTGGATCATCTTGCCCATGGATGATAAATGAAAACCTTCTCATACATTCGGGTTATGCTTTAACATGTTTCATGTGTTCTGGCTGAGATCTTTCTGTGACATTAATATTCACTTTGAATAGAAGTACGCCATAATAGGATATCTTTTGCATCAAGGATACTTACTTTTTGTTTGTCCTATTTTTCCTTACTTTTGGAAGCTTGCTGAGGTTTTCTCAAGAGATGGAATGTCCTTCTTGGCTAGTTGTCAAAATCTTGTTCCTCGACCTTGGGTCATTGATGACTTAGACACTTTTAAAGCAAAATCAAGCAGGAAATCTTGGAAAAAGGCAAGTCTTATTAATCTATATATTAAGACATCAGCACTAACTTTTTCAATAAAATTGAAAGTTGATGCTATTTGTACATGTCTTATTTCCAAGTTTTTTTTATTGGAATGGCAGGCAGTCATATTTGTCGATAACTCTGGTGCAGATGTGATCTTGGGTATTTTGCCATTTGCAAGAGAGTTGCTAAAACGTGGGACCAGGTTTGCAATTAAAATCCAAAAATATTTTCATGTACTTTTTAAAATTATATATACATTATACATGTTATAAGTTCTTCAGTTTAACTAATTAATTATGATATTGTAAAACACTATAGAACATAAGGGAATTTCAAAATTTGTGTTTCAACAATCTTAAAGTCCAACTTCGTTATAATTATTGTGTTGTTAATGAATAAATAACTTAAATCCTTGTACTTATTTGTGGTTGTTATTTACATATAGTAAGCAACAGATTGAACCATTCACTAAGAGTTCAACATTCTACCAATATAGCATGCAACTTTTGGCAAAAACATCATCTTAACTAATACTATTCTACATTCGATAGAAAAAATCAAATAGAATTATGTTTACAATGTTTTCCTCTTTGCTCAGGTTGTCTTGGCAGCTAATGACTTGCCTTCCATTAATGATATAACTTACCCCGAATTGGTTGAAATTATATCAAAGGTGATGGAGAGAAAAACAGTTCTAGATAATGATCACTATGTTTCCTCAGTCCTCTTTTTCTTTTTCTGGGCTTTCTCTAACTTATTACGTGCTAATTTACCAGTTGAAGGATGAAAGTGGTATGCTTATTGGTGTTGATACTAAAAATCTTTTGATTGCCAATTCTGGTAATGATTTGCCGGTAAGATATGACCATACCATTTCACCTACTGCATCTAAACTAGATAAGGAATTTACATTTTTTGTTCATTGAAGTAACAGCCTCTTCTGTTTTTGTAGGTTATTGATCTTACAAGAGTATCACAGGAGCTTGCCTACCTGGCGAGTGATGCAGACCTAGTTATTTTGGAAGGCAATGTAGGTCTTTATCATAATCCAGCCGATTTCCAGTTGATTTTTTTTTCTTTGCCTCATGACTTTGAGAACGTGACAAGAATTATAATCGAAGCCAAGCTATTGGAATAAGTATTATCTGTAGTCTAAATTGGTAGCTATGGATAGTTTAACATGTTCAACAATAAGAAAAATTGTCAATGATAAAAGTCTTTATCATGGACTGATTTAATAAGCCCACTGAGCTGCTGATTATGGTTTAGGTGCTCCTGTGTTTTACGCTCGGATTTACTCCTTTTCCGATCTACTGTTTGCTACAAAGATTTTGGGTTTTTATATTGTTTTGATATAGGCTTTTATATGTATATATGTTTTCAGGGTCGTGGAATAGAGACTAATCTTTATGCTGAGTTCAAGTGTGATTCACTCAAGATCGGAACGGTAAAAGTTCAGCCTCTATCTAGCATTGCTTTTGCAACATTTCATCAGTTTGCAGAACTTTATGCTGCACTTTGACCATGTATTTTCACAGGTAAAACACCCCGAAGTTGCCCAGTTTCTCGGGGGCCAATTATATGATTGCGTCTTTAAATACAACGAAGTTTAGGGCTGATAAAGTTGTTTGATCTCAGTTGCACTTGAAGTTGGTACTCAGCTCGTAGGGCCAAGAAACTTGGGTTTGAACATCAAAAGCCTTCACTTAAATCAAATAATGAAATGTGAAAACCAGTTACATGCGCTTCATTTTACTCCATGCATATGCATGTATGATGAACTCATGCAAATTTGAACTATCATCATATTTTGATGAAACTTGAATACAATGGAGGTAGAGACGTAGACTACATGTAACAATAAGGCATGTAACATACTGCCAGAAATGATTGTGTGAAAGATTTTCTGCATTTTTTTAATTTTTATTTAGTTTTCACAAACTAATTTTAGCTTCATACTTCTTTAAGTCAAAGATTTATACGAATCTTTTCAAGCCAAACTGAAATCGTAAACCACTTTATTAAGTATTAATCAAGGAACATGGCAAAAGTAGGCCAACAAATATATGGAGAAAATGCTTAAAAACGAATTCTTTTAACACCAGAACTCATATCTCTTCACTTCTTGGTAGGGTAAGATGCCATTTTGTTAATACCGCAAAGCCCTTCAGGTTTTCCGGTTTTCATCTTCATCCTTATGTACCCTTTTTCTCCCCAGTTCGGTCCCCATGAATTTTTCACGATTACGTAATCTTCCCCCTTCGATGTTACATAGCCGACTGCTGCAACCCCATGGTCGAGCTCGGTTCCACACGGACCGTTGAACACACCCTGGAAATTAAGAAATTTGAGAAAACTGTGTGATGTGAAATCTTATGATCTTATTGCGGGTTTCAAGGTTTTTACCCCACTGTAGAATTGGAAATCTCTGCCGGAAGCATCAATAGCTACACTGAGTGGTTGGTGAGCTAGAGCTTTCAAAATACTTTGCTCATCGTTTTCCGGTACGTCGTGGTAACCACTAATCGTCACCACATCCATTTCCTCCTGAACATATAACCAGAATATCAAACAAGCCATTAGTGTATGCATCCATGCATGCATGTACGTACATATGTATGCATGGTATATGTATATACCTTATTTTCTTCACAGGTGCCTTCCTCCATGAGGTAAGGGTAGTCTTCCTCTTTGTGAAGTCCCCCATTGGCAACGATGAACTCGAATGCATAATCCATAAGACCTCCATTGCATCCACTGTTGAAAGATGTGTCACAATCGATCAGTTCTTGTTCCGACAAAGAAGTCAAGTTCCCCGTTACTATTTTGTTAATGCCCTCAACGGCCGCCACAGTCGAAAAAGCCCAACAGCTACCTGCAAACACAATATTCATGTACAATTAGAATTTCCGGATTGCATTTTCGCGTTCCAACTAGATTTCGATATCTCTTACCGCAAGACCCTTGATTCTTGACAGGGGTGACAGCACCTTTCTTTCTCCAATCAACAAACTTGGGCAAATCAACTACATCTCTGTAAGTGAAGTGTCCAGGTGATTGTTTCTTTCTAAAAACCTGTGATTTGAGTCCCAAGTACTTGCTCTTGAACTCTTCATGGCTCAAGTCAGCAAACTCATTCAACCCGAGCCAATAGCTACTGATTTCCTTATTCCTCCCGTCAATGTGCTTTAGATTATCCTTGAAAACCTCAAACCTCACAACTTCTCTTCAATGGACTCATAAAATTTGTTGTGCTTCGATATCCACGATTCGAAGAGCTCAAGGAGGCTTTCCCTGGAACTCAAATGCTCTGGTGAGTAACCCACAATGGAGAAATCATGAGCCAGAGCTGAAAACAAGAAAAGGGAAGCCATGAATGGAAGAAAGAAGAGGTTGGAAAGCAAAGAGAGAGGCATTTGTGTTTTGTAAATGAAGTTGAGAAGAATGGATGGATGGATTTGAGGAAGGCATTTGGGGGTATATATATAGCTTATATATGTTGCCTTAAAGTGAAGTTGCAGAAAGTGGTTCCTTAGGATACCGAGTCTTTACGATTGGATCATTTGATAGGCTTTTATGGGAAGCATGCTCTAATTATGGTTTAAGTTTCGTCAAGAACTGGATCGTACATGTTTTTATTAAATTAATACTGCTTCTAGGAGAAGCATTATTGCATATGGCCACAACTGGCCGGCCGCATATTTTTACAGCATGATATTTGCATACAGGAACTGTTGTTGTACAAAATAATTCTAAATCTTAAGCATATATTATCTTGTAATCACCTCATGTTACTAGAAAAAGAGATTATTATCTATGTAAAACTCTAATGTTATATTATTTGTACATTAATAAATAGTATAAAACTCATATTTATGTAAATTTCTTGTTCATTCTTTCTAGGTAAGTTCCCTGTGTAAAAAATAATAATTTATCTCTATAAATTGACATCATGGATGAGGGTTTAAAAGTTAGTTGACTAAATTTTAAATTGTGTTTAGACATAGATCTTCTTATACTCTTTTTTAAGATAGTGAATTTTCTCTTCTTCTTTTTTTACTCGTAATTTTTCTTTAAAAGAATTTTTTACAATACGTCTTGATATTTTTTATTTTATGATTGTGTTATATTTATTATTATCATGTTCACATTACTATATGCTCTACGTTGGGGAGCTTAAGGTATATTATTATGAAACCATTCACTCATTTCTTAGCTTCATTTTCTTGTAAGAAGCATCTAATATCAGTTATAGGTGAATCTTAATTTATTATCAAAGCTCAAAGGAGCTTACCGGAATCAAAGCAATTTAAATGATACAATTAAGGGTACGTCCGTTTGTGAGATTTTAGTAATTTAACATAAGAATTAAGCCTTTGAAAAAAATTTAATTGTAAATAAATGAATTTGTTTATAAAATGTTTTCTTTATTACATTTAATAATTTATCTAATAAAAACATCAAATATCAAAAAATTTATTAAACACCAAACTACCCACACAAAACAAGTATGATCCTCTTTTGAAAGGACCCATGTTCGATTTCAATCTTTTTCATCTTGTCAAAAAAATAATAAAAGAATAATTGAGTGAAAAGTGAAAAAAGAATTTAAAAATATTACATCAAAATCGTCGTTAATCTTTTATGGCAAGTAACAAAAAAAGAAATAAAATGTAACGTTAAATATGATTTCTAAAAAGAAATAATAATTAAATGATTAAAATAAAAATATAATAATAAGTAAGTGACTAAGTAGATATTTTTTTTTTAATTATATGTGGACTTCATAATTTTGGATCCTAGACAGTAGGGCCCTGGGCGCCCTCCTGCGCAAACTCAATTACGGGCCTGATTGTGTCAAGAAAACTGGCAGTTATATTAGAGATGAGTATGGATAGAGTTTTTGACCAGTCTAATTCGATTCGAAAAATATGCATCCTCCATTTGAAACTCATTTTAATTCGGGTTTTGGATGACTTCATCCGATCCAAAATTCAACTCGTTTTTTGAGATAAAATTTAAACATGACTCGATCCAAAACAAATATATTTATAAAAAATATTAATTTTATTCGATAAAATAGTTATATAATTAAACAAATGATATAGAGAAGGATATTATTATAATTATCTATAAATATATAAAGTTTAATTATATCATTTTCTGGGTCAGGCCAGATTAAGTATTTTTCACCATAAATCAAAATTCAAATCGGTCGAACTTATCCTTTAAAAATCTGACCCGACTCGACCCCAATTTCTTTTAAAAACTTTATCTAATAGGATCGGTTCAGAATCCGTTGAGTTCGGGTCACGTGCAGAAACAGATACAAAATTTTATATTATGAGACAAACTTCTTAAATTTTAAGAGGTGACTAACATATAAAATTTCAAGTGAAAACACATTTTCAACATAAATACATAAAAAAAAATTAAAATATATATAATGATTTTAAATATTTAGAGAAACAATTACTATCATCCACTCATCGATCTATCTTTGATCCCGTGTACATCCCTAATTATATATAACGTAAGCAGCACAGGGAAGAAGCAATCTGATCATGTTAATGCTCTTGAAGCTCTTCTCCTAAGTTCACGTCACCGCTTTCTCATCTCCTTAAATTTCACCCACAAATGATTTGATGGACCAAAACATTGGAACAATTTTTAAGTACATCCTTTTTGAATTGCCTTTTTGCCTTGTTAAAGGAATTTCCTTTAGAAAGCCACAATGTTAGCAAAATATTGAAGAACCGGACTTGGTTATCCTTTGAATACAATTGAGCTTATGTCGAAGTCACTATATGACATCAATGATTATAGAGGATGTTATTTTTTTAGAAATTTTAAATTCGAACAGTTACATTTATATAATGTACATTATCGATTAACTAAAAAATATCTTATACATATACTATTAAATAATCATTTCAAACTATTTAAAAAAATTAGGCTTATGTTTCACAGCTTCATACAAAAACACTCTCCTTTATTTTTTTTTGAAAAAGACAAAATATCTTTCAACTGTCAATGGTGAAAGTGAAAGATATTATGTCATACGGTGATAAATCCACAACTTCTCAAGAGCAGACACAAATTCATTTTAAAATCTAAAGTTTTTTTCATTGGTTATTTATGGGTGTCTATCCTAAAATTTTATTTGCATCTATCCTATTAAAAAATTATATAATATTAATATATATATTCACTCTTAAAAATATTTTTGGATCATTTATTAATCTCATCACACCAATATTAAGCACCAGTTCATTGAACATAGATCGGTGGGAAAGCTTTTTCCTATTTCACCATTGCATGTTCGTCTCTTACACGTGAAAACTTGCTCTTGCATTTATTTTACACCATGTGGGATCGCTTTCATGAAATACGTTATAAAACAAGTCAATTTTATTTTTTTTATTTAAAATATCTAAAAATAAAAATGCTATAATTTTTAAAATTAACAAAAATAAATATAAATAAGATAACATTTTTAACAAATTCTTTTGACTTTATTTAATTATTATCACTCTCGTCATATTGGTTTTAATCTTACTAACAATTTTCTCTATTATAATATTTTACGGTACGAAGGTCATCATTTTGAGCGTTTTTTTATTGATGTTTATTTTAAAATAAATATTTAAAATATAATAATTTTATTTAATCATCTAATTTTTTTATCAAAATTAGTACTTAAGATATTATTTTTTATTTAGTTACCTAAAGATTACACATGATGTTGACTAAAACATATTTTATATACTTAAATGAAAAATATAATATACTTTAGACAATTATTTTGAGAAAAAATATTTTAAACATTTTGATAAAAAAATGGTATATTTAATTTATTATTTTTAATTAAATTTCTGTTCGATGATAAAAAAAAAACAAAACTAAATTATAAGGGGTACCAAATCAGTTGTACAATCGTTTGTGAAACATTTTCTCTCGTTAAATGATTTAAATTAGAAAATGATAAATTATAAATCTCAGTTTTGTTTGAAAGTATGTTTAATGTTTTAAGATATGTGTTGTCAGTTTAATATTACACTACACCACTTCTCCCTTTTGGTTGAATTTTATGTTTGATAATTACTTGTTAATTGATGATTTTAAAGCGATAGATTTATTTTGTTTCAAATCGTTTAAGTGGGTGTTTGTATTTGAATACGTAACATGCATTAATAAATTATTATCTCTAGCTATTTATTTGTGCAATAACATGAGTCTTTTTGTTCATAAGATATGATTATGCATTATGCATTATGCACAGAACATGACATCTGTATTTGATTTTTGTATGTTGATATGATTTGTTTATGTACGTGCGTGATTTTTGCGACTTGTTCGAATAGATTATTTTATAAATCTATTTATGCTTTTACTTCATATTTTTTTATTATTGTCATATCATATTGAGTTCTTTAACTTACTTGTTCCCATTTCATATTCCTCTATATGAAAGGACTGATTTGGTATTCAAAGGTAGTCTCAATTTTCTAAACAAATGTGATTAAGAAATACATTTCAAATTTATTTCCGTTCGTGACACGTATTTGATTTAATTGTTTATTTATGAAGAATTTAAATGAACTACAACGAACGATTTGTTTTCATCGATGACTAGTGTGATCTTCTTGATTTGGTCATAACGTTTAAGTCGAGTTTAAGGATTATATGAAATTAACGATGAAACAACGATGTGAGTCACTAGTGATTATAGGTCAACAGAAAGACCACCACCGACGGTGGTAGTTCATTAGAGAAGCCATTAAAGCGACAACAATGGCAATAAGGAATCGACAATGCATAGATGTTTAATATTTGTTTCAAACGGAATGAAACTAAAATGAAAAAAAAGGATAGAAGGATTTTAAATTTATTTAATAGTTTAAGCTAAATAATATTGATGTTTACAAGTCTACAAATTCAGAGCTTAGCTTGGTGGTTAAGAGTTGGTTTGTTATGTTATTTGTGATTAAGGGTTAAATGTTGACATTTAAACTGTTACATCAACGATAATCGTTGATTGTTAATCAACTAATAATTTTTATCTAAATCAAACTATTTTTCTCAAAATAAAACGTTAAGAACTAAAATACTAAAAAATAGAAATTAAAGTTACTACTCAAACAAATATTAAAGACGTTTTTTTTTGGCATTATGTCGAGAAAATAATAATCATTTCTCTTACTTTCCTTTTCTAACTTATATTTCACTTCAATCCAAAATGATGTGATTCTAATTGAAGTAGTAAAATGGTTAATTTTAAGCCATTCGTGTTGATATGGGAGGATGACATCAATGATTGATTTTAACTATACAATTTAGAGCATCTATTTAATGTTTCCAAAGATTTTAAAGGATTTAATTTAATTATTTAAAAATGAATATTTGATTAAAATTTTAAATAGAAACTAGATATTAATTTTCCAAAATTTTAAAGGGTCAAAACTTTCTCTGACCCCATTATGATTTATGAATTTGCCCTGGTTGACATAACAAACACATAAATAATAAATAACTCCTAATTTTTCTTTTACTTTCACAAATATCACTTTGTTATGATTCACATAAATCTACTCTTAATCTCTAATTATATATATAATAGTATAATATATAATTATGTATTAGGTATTGCAGTGATGCAAAACCAGAAAATATAAAATGGAATTAATGAACTTGTTTATTAAGCAATGTTATTATTATTATTTACACCTCAACTACACTAGTATTTATAGCTCATTTGTAACTAACTTGAAACAACCTAACAGCTTGAAAACTGATTTGTAACTGCATTAACACATAACTCAGCTTCCTCAGCTAACTGCTTCCATGCATACCAGCATATCACACACACGACACCTTATGCACACACATGCCACTCACATTATACCTTGACATTCTCTCCACTTCTTCTTCTTTCCTTCTCCTAACAAGGCATCACCTTTAGTTTTTCGCGAAATTGCTCAAATGATGGTTTAGTGAGTGGCTTGGTTAAACCATCAACCACCTGATACTCGACAGGAACATAGCTAACTTTAAGTTCCCATCATCAATCTTTTCACGCACAAAGTGAACATCTAGTTCAACATGCTTAGACCGAGCATGACAAACCGGATTTATACTCAAAGCATCCGCACTCGTGTTATCACACCAAATAATGGGTACATCCGATGTCGAGAAGCCAAGGTCACGAAGCAGTACAATGAGCCAAGTGACCTCTACAGCAGATTCAACAATACTTCTATACTCGCTTCCATTGTTAAACGAGACACAGTCTTATGCTTCTTGGAGCTCCAAGCAACCAAGCTCCCCCCAAGAAAGACACAGTAATCGGTCATGGACTTACGATCATGGACATCGCCAGCCCAATCTGCATCTGAGAATCCTTTAACACATAGCCGAGCATCATGATTTGAGAATTCAAGCCATAATCTAGTGTGCCTTCCAAATATCGCAGGATTCGCTTGACTTGCACAAGGTGAACATCACGAGGGGACTGCATGAACTGCGCCACCTTATTAACCGTGAATGCTATATCCGGTCGAGTATGACACACATATAATAGGGCTCCTATAATGCTTCGATACTCTCGAGCATTAGACAGTGGCTTACCCTCTTGATCAACAACCTTCGCAACAATCATCGGAGTACATGCAACAGTTGTTTTGCTCATGTTAGTTTTTTTAACAACTCACAAATGTAGGCTCATTGGTTTAGCATCAAGCCAGCTCCTAACTTCTTAACATCTATGCCCAAGAAATATGACAATTCACCAAGATCTTTAAGTGAAAATCGATTGCTAAGCATATATACAACTTGATTAACCACAGTAGCAGAAGTACCTGTGATAATAATGCCATCGACATATACAAGGGCATAGGTACAACAGTCATTCTGAAGTCTAACAAATAACGACACATCCGCCTTTGAATCCACAAAACCTAGGTCCAAAAAACTCGACTTCATCTTTTCATTCCAGTTTCAAGGTACTTGGCGAAGACCATAGAGTGCCTTCTGCAACTTACACACCAATGGCGTAGCATCTGCAGCATATTGTTCGAACCCTGGAGGCTACTGCATATACACCTCTTCATTCAAATCACCATTCAAAAACACATTATTAACATCAACTTGCCTTAACGCCTAGCCTTTTGCAACTGCCAAGGCAAGAAGAACATACACAGTTGAGAATTTCACCACTGGAATGAAGGTATTTTTGAAATGGAGCTTTATGCCTGTGCACAGACCCGTCAGGGTTCTTTTTAAGCTTAAATAACCACTTGCACCCTACCATATTTCGATCAGCAGGTAGAGGAACAAGATGCCACGTATTATTCTGAAGCAACGCTGAATACTCAACATTCACTGCAACAATCCACGGTTCTGATTGAAGAGCTTCTTCAACAGTGGATGGAACATTATCATCAAAAAATGTAGTGAAAATTTTGGCTTAAAAACCCCCGCACTTACTTCGTGTTAACATTTGGTGACTATTACCAACTGCATATTCTGTTCTGACATCAGGCAACGATTGAACCTCTTAAGCAACTTGATGTACTAATTGAGCACCACCAGAATCTACAGACATATCAGTTGATTCACTAGCCGTGTCTGACCACATGGCACTACCATCAGATGGACCTGCAGGCAATGCAACAACATTTGGCACATGAACATTCTCAGTGTCGAGCTTGGTAGTATCCATAACTATATTAAGTGACCGGCTGAACCGTGTTCCAATTGATGACTGAACAACAGGTGTACTAGTAGCAAACAGAAAATGCCACTAATCAAAGCGTACGTGGCGAGAGACTATGACCCGTTTATCAGGTGTTAAGCAAAGAAAACCTCGGTGCTGAGGACTTACACCCAGAAACGTGCACGACTGTGATCGAAAGTCCAGCTTATGACTGTTGAAAGGACGCAGGTGAGGAAAATAGCTACAGTCAAACACCTTGAGTGAGTTGTAATCAGGCAGTTTACTAAACATACACTCAAATGGAGATATTCTAGCAAAACAAATTGAAGGCAAACGATTAATCAAATGTACAACCATCATCATCGCATATGACCAGTAGCTAACTGGTATAGAAGCCTGCACAAGAAGCACCAAGGCAAGTTCAACTATATGCCTGTACTTACGCTCTACCACAACGTTTTGTTCTGACGTGTGTGGGAAAGTAACACGATGCACAACTACAGCTTCAGTAAGTACCCGAGATAACCTTCGATACTCACCACCCTAATCGCTTTGAACAACCAAAATTTTCACCCCAAACTGCGTTAGCACTAGCTACTGAAAGAGTTGAAATGCATGAATAACTTGAGACTTGTCCTTAAGAAGGTATAACCACGTATGTCAAGTACAAGCATCGAAAAAACTAACATAGTACCTATGACCATTCGAACCAACAAGGGCTGGCCCCCATAAATCAGTAAATATGAGCTGAAAAGGTGAGTCATACGTAGTGGACGAATTAGAGAAGGGAAGCTTATGGCTCTTTCCCATATGGCAAGCAACACAAATTTCATTAACATCTTGTTCAAGATTTACATCAATCATCTTGCATACTTGCTCAAGGGTCTCATGTGCAGGATGCTCAAGGCGTCGATGCCACAATTCATACAACTTTTGCATAGTAACAACATTATTTGCTTAAAAAGAAACTTGTTTATTATGAATGCAATCAACTCGAAATGTATAGAGCCCATTATTTTCCTGCCCTTGCAATAGCACCTCACCAGTATCTTCATCACGAACACAACAAGATGAGGCATGAAACTCGAAATATACCCGGTTGTCCCTAGTAAGCTTAGAGACCGAGAAAATATCCTATTCTCCTTAAGAAATTCAAGAATCATACACAAATTTTAACATGTTACAAATCCAATTATAACACTTCATACATGTTAATTAGATTGATGACAAGTCAAATTCACTATAAAACCTCATTAAAGAACCCTCTTTCAAGATTTCACTTATTCCTCTCTTTTCTTTAATTCCCTCTATTCTCTTAATCTTATTGTTTCAAGATAATTTAAGCTCTTCTTATGCTTAATTATCACCTAATAATCAAAACTCAACCTTAAATTTCAGCTAATAATCAACAAGAAATCTTACCTTTGCTTGAGCTCTCACGTGGAGGAGGAGGAAGAAGGGAGAAGAGTTTTCCAAATAACTCTCCCCATAAGCTTATCTCTTAATAAAGAGATAAGATAATTATCTTTAGATAACAAAGACCATTTTGTCCTTAATCTCCTTTAATAATTACTAATAACTTTCAGGAAATATCTCCACATAAATCATTAAACTATTCAACTTTTCTACTTTTATCCCCAAATTCTAAAATTTTATAATTTAGTCACTAACCCGGTATTGAGGATGTTACAGATCTTGCACGCCATGACCAGCAGTTTTCAAGGCAGACTATATGAGCACTCATTGGAAGAGAATCTTCTTGGGCATCAAAACCGGCCAGCTGAGTTTATGCATCGATAAGCATCGAGCAGACCTCGTCCAATGACAAGGAATCTTTCATGGTGGTTATGAAAGCAATGTACGGCTAATACTCACGAGAAAGTCCCTTTAATATGCTTGTTACATGTTCAGCATGTGGAATTGGACTATCACAGGAGACCAACGCATCACATACTTCTTTGATGCGGGTTAGATACACACGCATAATATCGGTTCCTTTTTTGATAGACTGAAGCTTGTAGTGGAGACTAATGACTGTCGTGGTGAACCGATTGGCAAAAAACTGCAACATTGTGCTCCAGACCGCCGTTGCCGTCTCCGCTCCAACAAACTGGGACAGCAAGTGAGGGCTGATCATGGATTGCAACCAAGACGCGAGCGCACTGTCTTGCACCACATACTCTTCGTGCAGTTCGTTTGGTACTGAATCACCACGCTCATTAACCACCGTGGAAGGAGGAGGACAAGCAGCTCCGATTAGCAGTCATTCTAAGCGATGACTTCGAACAGTTAACAAGATATGTTGCTTCCAAAGTAAAAGTTGGATTCATCAAGAATGACATTAACCTTCTTATTTGTGAAGGATTTACCAGCAACGAACTCCATGGATCAGTTGAAGAGCAGTCAGTGAGGAAGAAACCTCAAGAACAACCTAACAGCTTGAAAACTGATTTGTAACTGCATTAACACACATCTCAGCTTCCTCAGCTAACTGTTTCCATGCATACCAGCATATCACAAACACGACACCTTATGCAAACACATGCCATGCACATTATACCTTGACATTATGTATCTAAATACATACAATTAATTTTCTTAATATATCAAAATTAAAAAAAAAGAAAAATAAAATTAGAAAATCCGCCATTGTTGCCTATTGGAATTGCAGACTAGTTAATTTCTCCAACTCAGTCACCTAAGAGGAGAAACAATGTGGTTCGGTAGGGATGCAACTCCAGCACACATTTACATTTTATCTTAAAGAAAATCTTTATTTTTTTTTATTTTTTGAAAATTCCATATATTTTTAAAAAATATATTTTTATGTGAAAAAATTTCATCGTAATATTTTTTAACGTGTTTGGTATGTCATGTAATCATTAACAAAATAAAAAAAATATCGCATCAACAGTTTTGTTTATTTTTTTAACAACGGGTGACCAAAATAGAATAAAAACATAACATTAAATATGATTTTGAAATAAAAAAAGTAAAATGATCGAAACAGTATCGCAAAATTATGTGGGTGACTATATACATAGTTTACCCTCTATTTAATAAGTAATTTATACAAACAGCCAATCCCATTTGGTAAACACATTTAAGTATGAGTGGGAATTTTATTATCTCCTGTCCCAAATATTTTTCTTTCTTTAATTCCACTCCTCACAATAATTTTAAACCTTCTTGTATTTAATTCTATACAATCCTGAAATAAATTGAACTTAAAACTTTCATTAATTATTACTTCACTATTTTTCATTATATATTCACAAAAAGAAAAACAAATAAAGAAGTTAAATAATTACAATATATAATACAAAATTTGTATTCTAATTTTTTTTTCTATTGTCTGCAATCTTATTTTTCTTCTTCTCGCAATATGAAATAATTCTTTATTTATCTTTTATCACTTTAGTTAGACTAAATATTATTTTAACAGTATAATTTTTATTATTAAAATTTAGATAATAATTTGAGATATTAACAGTGATGGTGAAGGGTTCTTTCTTACCTCAGGAACTGTTTTAGTTAGATAGTTGATTTGTGTATCTATTTAAATTTTAGAATTTTAAGGTTTATGATTTAGAGTTTAAGAATAAAGATTTATATTAAAATATGTAATTAAAATAAATCTATTGTAAAAAATAAATTCTATATAATATGTGGATTACATAATAACTATTTCACACCTATGTACATGGACGGAGCTATGATACCAGTTCAATAGAGTAAAGTATAATTAACCATAAAAGATGAGAGAGAAAAGTATAATTAACCATAAAAATAGAGATAAAAATCAAAATAAATTAAAATTACAAGGTTTAATTTAACATTTACCCATAAATATTTTTAAATTATAAAAAAAAAGAAAAAGAAATTCGTGGCCTGCAGGACAAAGCTATTCGTCCCTGCCTACGTATCAAATAATTTTAAAATTTTACATGTGTAACAATAATAATTATGATATTTAAAATTTGATTGTAAAAAATATATATCAATCATACCAGTAAAGGGCACGTTTTGCTATTGAATTGAATATGATTAAACGCCTCTAGGGTGGTAAACGGGTTATTCAGATTGGATTATGGTTGATTATATTTGGTTTAATTTTAGCTATGCTAGTTCGGATTTAGTTGGTGTATGGTAAATTAGGTCGAATCAATTTTTGGGTAGGTCAATTTTCGGGTCAGGTGATTATCGATTGGTTATTTTTTGGTTTAGATCAATATCAGATCGTTGATTTTTGGGTCGGGTTAATACCAGATTGGTTAGATTTCGATCCAGTTCAATATTGAGTCTGGTCAATATCGGATCCGATGATTTTCGGTTTAAGTCAAACTGTACATCAAGTTAATTCAGGTTGAATTGGCTATGGGTCTAATTAAACATATATAGAATTATTAATATATTTTTATAAACAAATATGTCTTCTTATTTGTCAATCTTATCATTTAGACGATTAAACTTAATTTCAATTCTCATTTGTTCAATATTTTGAATAAACCATCATTTTGAGATAATAAATTGATAATTTGACATAAACACGATTTTATAATGTATGTTAGAGCTTGTTACCAAAATTTTATATTGACCTTGTACGGAAAATTTATAATAACAATTATTTGATAAAGAAATAAATTTTTATTTTCAATTATAAATTTAATATGTTTATTAATTTTTTAAAAATAATACATAACTTTACGTCTTTATTTGTTATGTTTTAATTGTAACATAAGTAAATTTTCTATTAATTTTATTATAAATCTAATATTATTTCCTTTGTTTTAGTTGTTTCCTATTATTTTTATTATAATTATAATATTTTTATAATAAGTAACATAAGTAAACTTTATTTGTTAATGTTTTCAATCTTACTTTTATTCCTCTTATTATTTAACATAAGTAAACTTTAGTTGTTGGATTGCTTTCGGTTCGGTTACTTTCGGATATGGTTAAATTTAGTTCGGGTTGCTTTCAATTTGGTTTATTTTTCAGTTCGGATTGTTTTCGGTTCAGGTCACTGTTGGTCCGGGTCAAATTAGATATGAGTCCATATTGGTTCAGTTAAATTTTGAATCGGGTATTTCTGATCAGGTATGGTTCGAGTTTCAAATCAAATTTAATCATCATGTTCGGATTAATATCAGGTATTGAGTCTGATAAATCGGTTCAGATATTCGGGTTCAGGTCAATTTGTCAGGTCTAAAGACCTCTAATTATACTTTTCAATTTGAAAAGGAAAAAAACTAATATAAATATACTCTTCAACAATTTTATAATTATATTGTTTTAAAATTTAAACGCATATAATTACAACTTATACTATAATTTTTTAAGATATATAGCCACTCTCCTAAAACATATATGGATAAATATAATCTTTTATAATTATAGTAATTTGTAGTTAATAAGACATTAATTATATTTTCATATAATTATATAGTGACAGTTAGGGATAGATTCAAGCCCGATAATATCTGACTTAACTTTAATAAATGTTATAATTATTCCTTATATATTTTTTTGGTACTTATTATAATACTCATTTTTATCATACTCAATACCCGATATATATTTTTTGGTACTTGTATATTTTTTTGGGTCCTTATTAGACTTAATTTCAATTATCATTTATTCAATATTTTGAAATTAAACCACCATTTAGAGACGATAAATTGATAATTTGACATAAATACAATTTTATAATGCGTGTTAGAGCTTGTTACCAAAATTTTATATTGATATTGTACAAAAAAAATTATAATGACAACTATTTGATAAAGAAATAAAATTTTATTTTCAATTATCAATTTAATATGTTTATTAAATTTAAAAAAATACATAACTTTACATCTTTATTTGTTATGTTTTAATTGTAACATAAGTAAACTTTTTATTATTTTTATTATACATTTAATATTATTTCCTTTGTTTTAGTTGTTTTCTATTAGTTTTATTATAATTATAATATTTTTATTATAAGTAACATAAGTAAACTTTATTTGTTAATGTTTTCAATCATACTTTTATTCCTCTTATTATGTAACATAAGTAAATTTTAGTTGTTTGGATTGCTTTCGGTTCGGGTTACTTTCGGATCGGGTTAAATTCAGTTTGGGTTGCTTTCGGTTCGGGTTATTTTGGTTCGGGTTAAATTAGATATGGGAATATATCGATTCAGCTAAATTTTGAATCGAGTATAGTTCTAGTCGGGTATGGTTTGAGTTTCTGATCAAATTTAATCATCATGTTCGGGTTAATATCAGGTATTGGGTCTGGTAAATCGATTCAGGTAATCGGGCTCGGGTCAAGTTTACCCGGTCTAAATACCTCTAATTATAATTTTCAATTTGAAAAGGAAAAAAAGCTAATATAAATACACTCTTCAACACTTTTATAATTATATAATTACAATTTATACTATAAAAATAGGATATATAACCACTCTCCTAAAACATATATGGATAAATAGATTTTTTTTATAATTATAATAATTTGTAGTTAATAAGACATTAATTATATTTTCATATAATTATATTGTGATAGTTAGGGATAGACATTTGATTCAAGCGAATAATATCTTACTTGATCTGACTTAACTTTAATAAATGTTATAATTATTCCTTATATATTTATGGGTACTTATAATAATATTCATTTTTATATTATTTTTAATTAAATCTTCATTTTATCTAATGAAAATAATTATATATGTCAGGTCAGGTACAAATTTTTACCTAATAATCATATCAGATTTGGATCATGTATAATCCCCTTCAATACGAATCAAGTCATACGCAAGTAGAAGAGTTGCTTCTCGAATCGAATTTAGATAGATAAAAATCGTCCAAACTCTACCGATGATCGTCCCTAATAATATCTAAAGACATCATAATTACGTATATAATATTTTAATATAATATTTTTATAATAAGTTTGTTATACGTATACCTCATAGGTACTTTTACCTAGTAGTATTAATACCTGTGACCAAAAGCAGAGACGACAATAGCTACCTCACGTGCAATTAATATTTTTTTATATAAATATTATTTATTTTTTGAATAAAGCGACGTTTAAAAAAACATTTTTAATTTTTTCCCTTCATATTCATCGATTACTTTTTTATAGTGATAATATATTATAGGGTAAACTACACGTTTAGTACCCAACTATCACTTTTGTTTTGTTTTAGTCATTTAACTATTTTTTAAAAATCATACATAACCTTTCATTTTTGTCGGATGCCGTTAAAAGATTAATGTTAATGTTAATGTATCACCATAAGAAAATATCACATCATCATTGAAAAAAGGTCACGTCTGTAATTCTGTTAATTTTTTAACGATAAACGATCAAAATGAAACCAAAACATAATGTTAGATATGATTTAAAAAATTAATTGAGTGACCAAAATGGAACAAAAGTGAGTTGGATTACTAAACGTGTAATCTACCCTATATTATAATTGAATTTAATAAAAATATTTATAAATGGTTCGTGATGCATGCACTCTATATCACTGTTATGATCTGGATTCGTAGAAAAAAAATGTAAAAATAAGAAACTCCAAAGCTCCTCTGACTAATTTTATACAGTTTGTCCTTTTTCGAATGAACACATGACAAGTGCAGGCAACGCAACACAACGTATGCATCGTTTTGCATGACAATCACAGCAAATCAAAATCAGAAAACTAGTAATTTAGTGTACAGAAATAATAATATTCGGAAATTGTAGATCAAAACCATTTCTTGTTTAATTCATCTCCCCGTAGTTGTTAATGCAAGCAAAAGTTTTTCTGTTTTCAAAGATTCAATCTGGAAAGTAAATGACGGTGTTTTTAGATTCATCTGAAGCAGTAACCAGTTTTTCCCTTTGCTTTTCTTCATTAATTATTAAACAATTATTCTGTTTCCATAAGAGGTGATAAAAACAAATTTCCCAATAAGTGGCGTCTTTTCATGTATTTCGTAGTACTATTATTCTCCGAGAAAACAAAATCTGGGTTTTCCTCTACGCAAGCAGCAATAAAGGTGAAAACGACGGGAGAGCTGATTATGCCTTTTCTCTGATGGTTATATATTTTGATGTAATCAGAGGAAAGTGAGTGAAGTGGTGGATTTTACAGTGTGATAGATAACGGCAATCGCATACGTGCGATTTGGAGAGCAGCATAAGGAGGGCAGGTGGCAAGGTTCCAAAGGCCAATCCACATACCATCTATTTTCCCTTTTGGATTTTCATTTTTTTTTCTTTTTCAATTTGATTTTCTCTCTGTCCCCCCCCCCCCTTTTCTGTTTGGCATTTCGTTTTTTCTTGTTATTGTGAAGAGAAAAAAATCTCATCAACCCAACGATAATTGCCGTTGGTTTTTTATTTAACGTCAAAGGTGATGGCAATTTGCAGGGAAGTTTGTTATGGATTTTTCTAAATCTGATGATTGTTGAAACTCTTATCAACGGCTTTCTGCTCCTTCCATATTTGCCTTTGCTTCCATAGGTAATGTTAACCATTTTTTTTCCGTTTCATATCGGATTTGGATGTACGCTTCTTTCCATTTCATATTGGATTTGGATGTACACTTCTTAATTTTTTTGGATTTTTTTTGTACTTTTTCTTGTTTGTTTCCATTTTTGTTTCCTTTAAATACGCCGGGAAGTTTTTGTTTTCCTGGTATGAAGTATGAACCGTGTGGTGTGTTTGTACGGGAACTGTGATATGCTGTTTTTTCTACAGATATTAAATCAGGGATTGGTTTGAATGTATTGATTGATCCACGTTCTGGGTTTTCTCGTTTAAATTTCCAGCGTGCTTAGTTCAGTGTCGAAATTTTCGTTTTCCTGCGAAAATGAATGCAGCCGTGCTTATAGCCCTTGCAGCAACCATTGGTAACATGTTGCAAGGATGGGATAATGCCACCATTGCAGGTGATATACTCCTTAGTTATTCACTAGTTTCATGAACATCGAAATATCAGTCTTTTGGACTAAAATGGCCACTTTCATATGTCAAAGATCTATCATAAAAGTTCGAGTCGATCTCTAATTTCATTGATGTAAATGGTTAGTATGTATGTAGAGGTTTTCTTCAGATTCATTAATTATAGATCCTCCTTCTGTAACATGTTGCAGGTGCTGTTTTGTACATAAAGAAAGAGTTTAAATTGGAAACGGAACCGACTATTGAAGGCCTGATTGTAGCCATGTCTCTCATTGGAGCCACCTGCATTACTACATGCTCGGGAGGAATATCGGACTGGCTAGGCCGCCGCCCCATGCTGATAATCTCATCAGTCCTTTATTTTCTTAGCGGTCTTGTAATGGTGTGGTCTCCTAATGTCTACATCTTACTTTTGGCGAGACTTTTGGCTGGATTCGGAATCGGTTTGGCTGTAACTTTGGTCCCAGTTTATATATCCGAGACTGCACCACCTGAAATAAGGGGGTTGCTGAATACCTTTCCACAGTTTACTGGTTCCATGGGAATGTTTTTTTCGTATTGCATGGTTTTTGGAATGTCGTTATCACCATCACCGAATTGGAGATTGATGCTTGGTGTTCTTTCTATTCCTTCGCTCGTATATTTTGTATTAGCTATATTCTTCTTGCCTGAATCACCGAGATGGCTTGTAAGTAAAGGGCGAATGGATGAGGCAAAAAAAGTTTTGCAGAGGCTGCGTGGCAGGGAGGATGTTGCCGGTTAGTTCTTCTATGGTGACTCTTATAATTTATCTTATAATTTATCGGACAATAAAGCCAGTCAAATGTTTTCATTGTGTATATCATATAACTTGATCCTTCTTGGTAATTGATACACACCTTTTGAGACTGTATTTTCTTTTTAGACACAAGTTTTCAAGTAGAAATGACTGCCCACCATGGGATTTACTATGATGAATATGATGCATAATGTGGTTGGTACTGATATTATTTAGATGACAGGTGAGATGGCTTTGTTAGTTGAGGGGCTTGGTGTTGGAGGTGAAACATCGATAGAAGAGTACGTAATTGGCCCGACAACTGATGATGTTGAAGACGATGATATATCTGCTGAGAAAGATCAAATCAAGTTGTATGGACCTGAAGCAGGCCAGTCTTGGGTGGCCAGACCAGTCACTGGACAACATGGTAGTACTATTGGTCTTGCGTCTCGGCATGGAAGCATGCTTAGCCAGACTGGTCAGGTCCTTGTGGATCCTCTTGTCACTCTCTTTGGAAGTGTCCATGAGAAGCTCCCTGAACAAGGAAGTATGCGTGGCACACTTTTTCCGAACTTTGGCAGCATGTTCAGCGTGGGAGGTAATCAAGCTAGACATGAAGAGTGGGATGAAGAGAATGCTTCCATGGAGGGAGAAGATTATGCACATGATGGTGCCGCTAATGATTCCGATGACAATTTGCATAGTCCTTTGATCTCAAGGCAAGCAACCAGCATGGATAAGGACATTCTTCCAACTGTCCATGGAAGCCTTACTAACCTGAGACAAGGTAGTCTATTGCAATCAACTACTGGAGAACCGATTGGTAGCACGGGGATTGGCGGCGGTTGGCAGCTGGCCTATAAATGGTCTGAAAAGGAAACCTCGGATGGGAAAAAGGAAGGGGGATTTAAAAGAATTTATTTGCATCAAGAGAATGTACCCGCATCTAGGCGTGGCTCAATAATTTTTCTGCCTGGTGTTGATGTCCCTGCTGAAAGTGAGTATGTCCAAGCTTCTGCTTTGGTGAGTCAGGCAGCTCTTTATTCCTCGGAGCTTGAGAAGCGGCATCCGGTTGGACCAGCTATGGTTCATCCGGCCGAAACTACAAAAGGACCAAGTTGGCATGATCTATTCGAACCAGGAGTAAAGCATGCTTTATTGGTAGGGGTGGGAATTCAAATACTTCAGCAGGTAATGTGGAGAACCCTTCTAACTTGTGTATGCAGAAATGTCAAGCATTCTCATTTCGCATCGTAAATCGCTTTGCCATTGCTCTGCTTATATAAACATGTATCTCTAGCGATGAAATCAGAATCTTGTTTAAACCTTCAGAAACATCCATGGAATAGAACACATGGCACTGTTAGAAATATCCATTCTTTTTGCTTTTGTAGCAGAATCTTGTCTAAACTTATACACCGCATTCTTTGAAACGGCTCGATACACTGCCATCAATGTGGTATAGTATTCTTGAAAAAACATCTACATTTTGATGACTTGCTTATTGAGGATCCCTGCTTTCTCTGCTTTTAAAATGCAGTTCTCTGGTATAAACGGGGTTCTATACTACACTCCCCAGATTCTCGAACAGGCAGGAGTCGGCGTTCTTCTTTCTAACTTAGGCCTCACTTCAACTTCTGCTTCATTGCTTATCAGCGGCCTTACAACCTTGTTGATGCTTCCAAGTATAGTTATCGCCATGCGGCTTGTGGATTTAGCTGGTAGAAGGTAAATTTCTTCCTTTAGTTGATTTTCTTGGAGAATAAGTCTCACCCATAAGCATATAAACATATGTTTCATTAGACGATATCGTGCCTGCTATGTAACTTTGATTGTTCTCGTCTTTGCTTCTGTTACAGGAGTCTGCTACTCAACACACTTCCTGTCCTGATAATATCTCTCATAGTCTTAGTCATCGGAAGTGCCGTGAAAATGAGTAGCATTGTGCACGCCTCGATCTCAACTGTCAGTGTCGTGCTCTACTTTTGTTTCTTCGTCATGGGATTCGGGCCAATTCCCAACATTCTGTGTTCCGAGATTTTCCCAACACGGGTTCGTGGCATCTGCATTGCTATATGCGCACTTACCTTTTGGATCGGTGATATCATCGTCACTTATTCACTCCCAGTGCTGCTGAAATCAGTTGGTCTCGCGGGTGTCTTCGGCATGTATGCGATTGTATGTGTTATAGCATGGGTGTTTGTCTTCTTAAAAGTTCCGGAAACCAAAGGCATGCCACTTGAAGTCATTACAGAATTCTTTGCACTTGGTGCAAAGCAGGTTGAAGCTACCAAGGAGAACTGAGTTTTGGGTTATTTCTTCAAGTTTCATGGATATTGAAAGTTTTGGTTTTTGTTCAAATTTTCTTCTTTTCATTCAAGTAGGCAGAGTTTCTAAATGACATTTAAATCTTCTGTTTTCGAAAGGTTATTTGGTACCATAATGTTGTTGCAAATCAAAGAGAATCATATCTGTTATTTTTCCTTGAATATTGATTCTGAAATTAAGAAAGGAAGAGGAGACATAACTGGTTCTATATTGTATGCAGTATTACAGTTAAAGTAGTTGACAAAACATGACTTGGGCACTGTTTCTTTAGAATCATACCTAAGTTTATGTTACCCCGATTCAAGTCGACGGAATATTGGGGAAAGTCTTTTACCTGCAAAAGCTGAAGTCGATTCTCTAGAACTGGTACTGGAACGCGACAGTTTCCTTTCTTGGAAGATGACACCCTCTATCCTCCCTCATCTATATGTTTATACATTCTCTTTATGATAACCTTTCGGGGGCGTACCCTCTCGCTTTCTTTTCGAGCTGCTTTGAGATTTCTCAACCTTTTTATCAATGAATGACAGACATGTTCGAAGACGTGAAGAATAGGTTCTGGATCTGTCACGACTTGTGGAACCGGGTTCCTCGGGGCAATGCTGACTGAACTGGTGAAACATCAATAGAAAATACACGAGGAGAGCGAGAATACATGCACTTCCGCAAATAAGGAATAGTCCCCAGAAGCTTTTTAAATCGAGCTCCTCCGATTCATCGTTGGACTCCTCAGAACTACATGCACTTCTTGACAGCCATCTGTCACGAATCTTCTGAAGCTCACCGTTCTCGGATAGAGCAAGAATGGCAGTAGACATGTCAATGGCTAACGGAGAGTCTCGAGGAAATGCCTAAAGAAAACCATTTACCAGAGATCATTTAGAGATAGGGTGTTGAAGATCAAAGCATTATAATCAGTTGAATTTATGTATTTTTATAGCTCAACATCACGCAACACACAACTTGAACAAACTTCTATACATAATTGAATGAAAGCAACTTAAATCGAATCGAATTACCGAAATGTGCAGAGGGGAAAAAAGGAAAGAAAAGCATCAGATAACTTACAAATCCCCAACTGCGTTTGGTGAACTCCTGCCCTCTAACTGAGAATTCACAGTGCTCTGAGAGGAAGAGATCGACATACGGTTGCTCATCGACTATTGCAGCTACAGTTCTCTTCTCAAGGGCTTCTGCATATTCTTCAGGTGAGCCTAGTGCAATAAGTCTAGATCTCGGAATATTCAGTTCCTCGATTAGATAGCTTCGGGCGAAAGACCCGACTTGGAAGCCTATTGGTTCACTGCTACTAATCAAAGAATCAATGCCCTTTATAGGTGATGATAACTGTTGCACCGTGAGGATCGATGTCAGGCTTGCAGTGTAGCTTGAATTGATTATCAGAACTACAAAAAGCCATATGATCAGTACAAGGCGTCCGAGTGTGCTCACTGTATTTTCTCCTGAAATTTCCGAAAACACAAGAGTTGGTACGATATCATGATGTACATAGCTGATTCTAAGCTCTAAATTCTACGGAGAAAGTAGAAAAAAGTGAAATTGTCCAAATGATGAAACAGAAAGAACTTACTATGGGCGAAAAACATCGTCGAGAAGCTAAACCTGCAAGGGGAAATGGAAGGAGGTGCAATATAAGCTAATGCATACATAAAAGTATGAACTTCATATGTTCACTCACGTTAAAATTGTGACAATTTGCTGCCTAGGAGGCCCCCGGAACTCGTCGTTTATTCTATGCTCAAGGATCCACACAACTGATCCGACAATGAGGAAAAATGCTGCTGTGACTGCCCACATGAAAGGAGTAAATGGTCGTGCGAAAGACCAAGGGCTCAAACTTATCCGTTTTACCGGAGCTACCACCACCAGCCCTGATTCTATATATGGCTGAGTGAAATCTACTATTCTTGTACGGTCTGTTACAATGGCAATATCACCTACTGCACCATCAAAGACCTACAATAACAAAATATCAAATTGATAGGAAAAATAACTATCTAACATTTCAAATCATTTAAGAAAGCAGTTGCCTTTTTCATTCCAGTATACTTACACCCGAATTGATTTTACTGACAAGCTCGTAATAGCTAGGGTTCTTAAGGCCATCTCCGAATGGAATGAACCTGTATGGAACAGCATACGGCATCAATTTAATTGCAGCAAGAAATACGTCTATGCAATACCCTTGCACCTTATCTGTGCCATTGACTATCGAGACGAAGTCTCGGAAACTAACTCGATTCGGAACTCCGATTCTTAATTGTCTTCCATTGTTCGGAAAAACCCAACCACGAGGTCTTGTTCCTCCTCCAGGCCATACCACACTACCTAAATGTTGGTTCAAACTAGAACGATTAGGCTTTTTCCCGTAAAATGTCTCAGGTGGCATGATGGAAAGACCAGAGTGGTTAGACCAGAATCCAACTGGTCTATACCCAGATTTAACCACATTAATAACATCATACGAAGGATTTATCCGGGATCTATCTTGATCGAACCGAACAGGGCCTGTCAAACCGGTCACATTTGTCTCTATTATGTTCTTGAGCAACTGCTTCCCGCCATCAAATATACTTAATGCGGAAAGATTCAGATCCATCCCACCAGCATCGGCTAAGTGCGCATAATTTGAAAACGAAATGTTGCCTCCCTGATCAAGTAACAACTTTACTGCACGAGCAATCATCCAGACAGTATCATATGCATAAAGACCATAGGGGTTAAACCCAATAGAACCTCTGCTCAGTTGGTTCCAATGTGAAATAAAGTCCCTTTTCTTTTTCGAATCAGGTGTATGAGGGCGAAGTGTAAGTGCTCCTCGGATCGACTTTGCTGTCTCGGGTTTAAGTGGGGAGGTTGAGTCTAAAACAGTGGATAGCCAAGTAGAAGCTATCCAAACATATCCTTTCCCCATCATTCCAAGGCTCTTGGCAACTTCAAAGACCAAGAGACCGGTTCCCGAGAACGTGTGCAGCACAATAACTCGAGATTCCATCATCTGAATCTTAGTTAATTCTCTCCGAACATCACTACTCGTCGCTGTCGGGTCGGGTGGAAGTACGGCTTTATAAGAAATCCTGCAACGTCTCCCAGCAAGTTCATCGTCTAATGTAATTACACCATTTCGGTTCTGATCATCATCATTGAAAACAGCAATCACTTCAGCCCAGCGGAAATAGCTAATCATCTCCGCAATGGCAGTCATCTGGAACTTGTCATTAGGCGCCGTCTGAACAAAGAACGGGAACTGGAGAGGCGACAGACCGGGATCCAGGGCCGTGAATGACAATAATGGAACATGGAGTTCATTCGCAAGATGCGATAGAACATGTGCCATCCCCGAACTTTGTGGACCGATTATTGCTACCGTATCAGTCTCCATAAACTGCAATGCTGTGAATATCAAAGAAATTGAAAGCACATAACATGAATATCTGTAATGTTACATTAGAAGTACTATTATTCATTCTAATTCGTTGTGAACATAGAGATCTGGTGTTGGATATGAACGAAATGAACCGAACATAATAAGTGGAGATCAAAGAGTATACCTCCGATAATGCCGAGAAACGAGCTGAAGTTCGAATCATGGAGGGTAATCGACAATTTCTTTCCGCCAAGAATGCTCGGATCAGAGTTTATATCATTCTCGGCAGCCTTCATTGCAACCTTTGCAACTCTCCCATTAGTAGTGCTAAATGAGAAAATAGCTCCAACATTCACAACATTAGGCTTCAAAGCCTCTTTTGAAAACACTCCAACAAAGAGATTAAGAATCAAAAGCAGCAAAGCCAGGTTCATGGTGTTAAGCACCGAATCGATAACGACCAAATACCCAAATCAAATGCTCAAATTCTTCGATTAATCAAGAGTCACACTGAAGGAATAATAGATCAAGTCATAACCCAAAATTAATCAAAATTCATATATAACCGACAGACAAGTGAAGGGAATGATTGAGTTCCAAGGCAAGTACCAACACTAACAAAACCATAAGGCAAAGGTCAAAGAGACCAAAAAGCATTCTAAAGATTTCGATTCAGTAAAGTAAAATCTCACCAGAGAATAATCAGACAAACCCAATCTCAAGTTATGGCATGGAGAATTAAATAACAGTTTGTTAGTCCAATAGCAAAAAGCTTTATTGTTTAGAAAACTAAAACATATATAAAAAAAAAGCAACATGAAAAGCACGAAATTTTGAGCTTCGTGGACACCACCAAAAGCAAGCAAAGCAAAGCAGCAAAAAACATTAAGGTAATGCAACTGATCATTAAGGTAAATGCAGAAAGGAGTTATATAAAAAAATATATATATGGGTTTTTTTCTCTATGGAAAAAAGAACAAATCAGGTTCATTGAAAATGAGCATCCACTTTCGTCCCAAAGAAGAAGTTATTGGAATTCTGGAAAGTAGTGGGACTGCTACTTTTGCCTTCATGATATTTTCTTTTTCATTTTTGGAATAGTTTTTATTTGAGCATGTGTTTCATGTAGTATGATGCGGATGGTTTAAGGGAAATGGTTTTGAGATTAGATTAGGGTAAATTACTAATTTAGTCACCACTTATTTCCACGGTTTTGTTTTGGTCAGTTAACTATTTTTTAAATCATATATAATGTTATATTTTGATCATCCATTATTAAAAATTAAATATAATTATTGGCGTGATAATTTTTTATTTTTTAATGGTAATGAAATATTATCTCATGATGACACATCAGCATCACTGTTAATTTTTGAACAACGAATGATCAAAATGAAACTTAAATATAACGATAAGTATGGTTTTAAAAGAAAAATAGACAGTTGGAAAACTAAAACAAAACCTCAAAAATAAGTAGATGATTAATACGTAGTTAACCCTTAGAATTATTTATACAAATATTGATTTAAAAAATTACGATCATTGATTCAGTCGTAACTTTTAAGATTGATATTAAACTCTTATCTTATTATAATATTTTTCTTTATAAAAAAAGAATATATCTTATAAAAAAAAGGAGGGGATTAGGAGCAAGATAGGTCACTTTCAGTCATAGGAGTACCTCTACTCTATCCAGTGCAAAAAAGTCATGGCAGACTCAACAAATTCCATTAAACTCCACAAAACTTTTTAGAATAAAATATATAAATAATCTTTCGTTTATTGGACATTTTTTAATTTTCAATTTACAAAAAATTATAAAATAGTCATCATTTTACTTCTAGACATCTTTCATTTTCTCTTTTAAAAGTTAGTCATATATATTTTTTTTAAAAAACAAATAGTTTTTAGGACTTTTTTTTCAATTAAAAAAACACTATGAGAATTGAACTCAACAAATTTACTAAAATATATTTTAATTTTGCAGTTACTTCTAAATATTTTAATTAAGATTTCTTAATTTTGGTACAATTTTACGACAATTTCAGTTTAGTCTTACAAAATTTAATCTAAAAAATTCAAGTAAAATTGCCGATTCTCCCCATGGAAACAATTCACGAACATTATCAGCATTCTAGCCGCTGTCGTTTTGTTGAAGCAACATTTTCTTTGGATGTTTCCTGCTTCTTATCTTCACTCTCGTTTTCCTTGCTTCCCTCGTGTTTGAAGGTCCAACCACAAAATTCAGACTCGGGAAACAAAGACGTCGGCGTTGCTTTATAGAAGGCTAAAGGAACCTGCTTTACCCGACGTCGAATCTGCATTTATGGGGGGAAAGATCAAAACAATGGATTACTTGAAATTGCATATCAGAACCTATGTTGTCTCAGACTACTTTTTTAAAATATTCGACGTGGGGCACATCATAAGAACGCCGTTAGAGTGGCAGAGCCCGGGTGACGTAGACCGGGATCATGAAAGATTTATTTTGAGAGCTTATAGCCTATCCTAATCTAAAAGGGCATTTCGAAGTTGACAAACTTCTAAATTGCTGCTAGTATATATGGAAATTACAAATTGATTCAGGCAAGCTTTTTTCTAAAATGTCTACTTAACATTTCTGCATATTCATAGAAAAGGATAAAGATGATATTTACCTCGTCTCCAAATATTGTTGCATATGAACCAGAACTAAAATCTTTGATGTCCATTTCAGTGGTTTTGGATCTAACTGTCAAATCATTCTCCAATGACAACACAAACCTAAAAGAATCGAAAACTGAAATCATTAGGTATCGTATGCATATAGTGTTTCAAAGGGTAAAAGCACCATGTTGTTACCTTGAAACTGGTGGGCAGTAATGGTGTCGAAGGGAATCTATTTCCCAAAGAGAACTTCCTGTTCAAGGAAACATTGACATACGGATGAGCTATTGGAAGCAAAACCAAAAATTATAGACTTTAAGGATTGCGTTGTACAGAGGAACAGTGTACATTCAAGATATGTACCATTCACAAAGCCCCACATGGTTAGTAGGAAGCTTGGATGTCTTTATATTATCAAATTAAAGCCAATTCTATTCAGATTTGGATGACAGAAAATACCACAACTTCCCAAGTTAACCCAGCAAAATAAAAAATGAGAATAAAGAACATCTACTTTTCAAATAATATGGTGATGGTAAGAAATTTATGTCCTGCAGTAATGCATTCAACTACAAAAATAATCGATGCCCAAGGACTTAATAGTAAACTGCTAAAAGCTTAACCAATGGGTAACGAGAATTCAAAATCTCCAAGTTGTTAACACTGTCACTAAATAGAAGCTTCCATTTTCGTATAGAATGCACATTAATTCTCTCTGACCATATCTTTTATGCTAAATGTGTTCCATACAGCTTATAGAGGTAAAAAGATGCATAAATTCAACAATTAAAGAACAAGGGGGCATTCAAGTTTTGATTTGTTGTATACTTACTCATGGCATTAGATTTCAGAGGATTGCTCTCCTCACTATTGAAATGATCAATACCAGGTCTTTTGTCAGGTCCAGAATCATTTGCCTTGTTGGCTATATCCTCAGCTTTAGATCTATCTTCTGAACTTTCATCGCCATCTTCCTACAATAGCAAAAAAAAAAAATCATAAACTTTGTTGCATTTATGCAAGGGAGTTTAATTAAATTTGTTAAATATTAAGATTGTAGTAATACCTTGTGGACCAAACAGTTAATTGATGGATGTCGACGTAAAAGGTTGTGAATCAAAGCTATGATAACCAGTGCTCCAGATGGAGGGACAGAAATAGACAGTCTACTTAATTTCTTCGCAAAAGCAGCAGCCAAATATGCAGGAAGAAGTGGCGACTTCAGGCAAGAATCAAGAAGCTGCAAAACAAGGAAAGAAAACATATTAAACTAGAAGATACCAACTGCAGCAGCAGAACTCTTTACTTGATTACAAAATCCTACAATGTTCTACGTGATAATGGATAGACAACTTAGTACCAAAGAGAAAAAGATAAGGTACAGAACCATCTCAGGACCTTAATTGATTAAAACAAGAAATATTTTAAGTGTCTTGTTCTTTTAACACAAGTAGTCTATCGAGCACAACTGAAATATCAGAAAAAAAATTCAAAAATAGAAAGTATAAAAAGTTAACCATCAATGACACAAACAACAAATATGGACGCCGATGCTTTAGCAAAGGCTGGAATAGGCTAATTTTTATGTTGTTTGCTTTTTCAGTTTAGCATTTGATTCCTGTTCGGGTGGGATTTATGGACTGTTGTAAGGGTTATTTCGAAGAGATCTATCTAGGTTGTAATCTTATTTTCTTTAATGAAAATCTAAGGCGCTCTTTTCTTCCTTCCGATGATTAAGGAGCTTCTTTTCAAGATCCATTAATCAAGAAGGAGGTTTTTAATGAGGCCTTCTAATCTTATAAAAAAATGACACAAACAACAAATAACAAGTAGATACACTTACAGTTTCTCAACAGTTTAATATAGTTTCACTGATTAAATTTAGAACCAACGCCAAAGAACAATTAGATGCATTTACAGTTTCTCAACAATTCAATATAGCTTCACTGTTTGCATTAATACCAAAGACTATCAACTTGACAAAAATATTTCCAGTATCAAATCTAAAGCTAAATTTTACAGCATTATGTAGACAGAAGGGTAAACCTATAAAAGTGGAGAGCAATGTTATGTTTAGCAATTTGTATTACCTGAAAAAACTTGGCTCTATGTTTTGCCATAAAGATAGAAGGTGACAGAAGCGCATAAAGCTTTTCATAGAAATTTGGGTACTCTAGACCATGTTGTGTCATTAGGATGAAGAGGCTGCTAAGTGCCATGACACTAACTACACCGCCAATATCATATGATCTTGTTAAGAAGTCACTGCACATTATAGAAAATAAATCAGCTTATTGTGATGATGCATCAACCATCAATAAGTGCTAAAACTACTGGGATTAAATCAATTACCATAAAATTATAGGATTTGACAAATGAGGGATGACTGCCTGATGAAGAGTGCCAAGAACCTGAGAAAGCACATGCAGGACTGAATAATAACAAACATAGTCCATATTTCATATAATCAGAAATAGAAGATACAAGCCTAGCTTAAAAAATAAATGTGAGCCTTAAACCAGCCTACCATCAATGCTGAGGCCGAGGAACAAGCACTTAATATCAGTTCAAAAGAGTAGAACAGCTTTAGTGTTTACCTCCTTGTATACATCTATAGGGATCGGTAGTCTAAGGAATGAAATCCATGCTTTAGTAAACTTCAGTTTCATCTTCTTTGCAATGGTGGCTGGAGACAACACCTGAGTGCTCACATCACATCCCACAAGAGAAAAAAAACAAGGAAGAACTTAATACTGCAAGGTGTCAATTGAAGCAAGCAAAAAAAGGCAGACTATCTACTAATATGCAACTAAATCTAAAAGGAAATTATGGAACCATCTTCCTCAAAAATAATTCATAACTTACATTATTTGTTTGTTTTTCAGTCTTAAGCTTTTTATCTTCTGCCTTCTGACGCTTAGAGGGCTCCTTTTTATCATGTTCTTCCTTAGATGAAAATCCTGTTTAATACAGAACAAATAAATAATTTTGCTTCACCGATAAAGCACATTTACTATGCAATTTAAAAGAGAAGCTTGTGTCTAATTTTCTGCAACTTCCTAAGATCACTCACACTACAAATCAAGCACGGCAAACCTAAAAGGAAAGATAAAATCAGAAAAATTTCCATATTAATAGTTTGATCCAGGAAGAAGTAAAGAATGAATCATAATCTCCCACCAGTCAAGGCTCTAGATGACGATAGCTAGAATAATTCACCTAAAATTAAAATTCGTAATACATATCCAAAGGACAGCTACTTCAAAAATAAAAATAAAAACAGAAAGAAAAGAATCACCTGATCCACTCCACATCTCATACTCAGATTTTCCATCATTGCCTTCCAAAGGGGGGATGTGAGATATGATGTAATGAATCTTGTGAATAGAAAGCTCAATGCTGCAACAAACACAGCAACAATTCAGCAACAATTCAGCAACCTCCTATTCTCGTATTGTAATTATAACAACCATCCAGGCATTATAATATGATATGGGTGAACAAAAGGTGATAGTAAGTTCTTTCATGTCCTTGAATAAATTCATTATAAGTAAAAAAAATAGATATTTAAGCAGATTTAATTTGCAGAGATACACTATAAGAGTAGAAAAAAGAGTATTTAGAAAGATGTTAACAAAATAATGGCCAAATCTAACCTCTCTCTTGATTGACTCCCACTGTCACCGTCTCCACCCACAGTTTTGTCATCTAAGCAAGGAAAATTAACAGAAAGTTAATCAAACAGAGTCCAACAAAATAAAATCTGAAGAGAACAAAGATGTACTTTGAAATAGAGACTGGCTGAAAGGTACCAGGGACATCTGTTGTGTCCAAAGTTTTAGAAAGTTTTTCCATGCTAATGAACGTAAAATACCTGTGAAAGAAAAAAGGCAGTGCACCATTTATCATAGCAAGAAATGAAACTTTCCCAAGAAAATATGAAATCTAACATAAAAATTTCAGCAACTACAAATTTGCTCTGTGGAAGGGAAACCAACAAGAAGAAGATATAGTAAGAGAAACAACTGAAATTATAGCTAGAATACACTATCACCTCTTCCATCAATAACAATGATCTGATTGGTAGCATTAATCCAAAACCGTTAAAGAAAGGAATTGGAACACAGACATTATTCAACTATTTCAAAACAATGAAACTTCACAACAGGTCAGATTTGGGAATTTAATTAATTGCAAAAGAAAGTTTGAACCATACCGGACATCAATATACTTAAAATACTTCGAAGCAAGCAACTCTGATAAAAAATCAACAGGTGTTGCAGATTGAACCTGAAAAAATTATAACTAATTATAAACTGATAATAAAAAAGAAAATGGAAATATTATAAACACCATTGAAGCGTGATTTTAACTAAATAAAACTTACAATGATGCGCAGTAATTTGTGATAAATAGCAGAATAAAAGCTTCCTCCATTTCCGAGCTTCACGAATTCCATAAACGAATCCAACACAATTTCCTACTTAAAAAAGAGCAATCAGAACATCGTCGTCAAGTTCAAATGTATAAGGAAGAAGAAGAAACGGAGTTACTCTCAAAGCGTCCTCAGTATCCGGAGAAACCAAAACTTCAATCAACAATGTAATGAACTCGTCGAATTTTGATCTCAGCCACGTCCTGTAAATAAACTCAGGACCCTCCTTAGCTGAATCGTCGAGACGCGGCCGTTTTTTCGATGAATGAGAGGGAGGGAGGTCGGGGAGCACCGTGGTGAAAAAAGACTGAAGCGAGAGGAGTGATTCGAGAACGTGTTGTGGCGGCGACGACGGCGATATGAAGGTGAGGAGGATAGGGAGATTGTTGATGTGAGCTCGTGAAGAGAGGAGTTGCTGACCTAGGGTTTTCAACTCTTTCAATTTGGTCTTTTTTGGTTTCTTTGTGAGAATTGATGCCATTGTTGATAGCTAGAGAAAGCTTGAAGCGAGATTCAAGCGGCGGGAAGGAACGAACGTAAGGGCGAAACAAGAAAAATAGAAGCATCGCAGTTTTATTAGGTTTCTTTCGAAGAAGCGTTTAGGTTAAACTACATCAACGGTCATAAAGTTTAGATAAGTTTCACATTTCGCCACTAAGTTTAAAAGCTATAAACGGTCCTTAACGTTATCTATTTGTAATGAAAGAATCATTCCACCGTTAAATTAATGTCATGGAACATTAACAAAAAAATTAACTTTTAATTGGCCCATAAAATTAATGTCATGGAATTATAACAAAAATAATAATTTTAAATTAATGTCATGGAACATTAACCAAAAAAAATTAACATTTAATTGTTCCATAAAATATTGCATAAACACCATCTTAGTCCTTTTAACAAATTACCAACTTCTACGTTCCATGCTGAACTTTAGATCCTTGAAGGTCTCAATCTTGCTTGGGAACATGGTTTTGAACGTGTCCAATATCAAACTGACTATGTTGAAGCCCACAAACTCATAACCTCTACGGACTCCCGCTTTAACCCGATCGCCAAAGTGTGCACAATCTCAAGCATGACCTCAAAGGCTTGAATGGTGGACTTTGTCAACGTAAAGCAAATTTGCAACTGATTTATTTATGTTATGTATCGATTACTCCTTAAGATCACAAATTTTATGGAAATAATAATTTCTTAATTAACATATTTTTAATTTTATTTAATACATAAAGATATAGATATGGACTAGCTGTTAAATATTATACTATTACAAATTTACGTAACATATCTCAGAGAATATTATAAAATATAAGTTCTCACTTATCGTCTCCATCTCTTTCCATCAAAAGTGTGCTATTTTGTATTTTCAAGTTAAAATTATATATTTTGTTTTTGTGATTAGTGATTGCACATTTTGCATTCCAATTTTCATATAAAAGAAATCCAAATTCCATCTGCAGACGAACGTTTTTAACCCAAATTTTGTTTTGGTCGAGAAATCAATCAACCATGGTTTCCGTTAAGGAAAAGATCTCGTCCTCATCTTCAAGAAAATCGATGTCCCCTTCGCCAGGAGAAGAAACACCTCTCATAGGCGAGCTGAAGTTGTTATCGTCGCATCCCAAGACATTGACCAATGTATTTATAGCCATAGTTGGTGCCGACGTTATAGGAATGTCTTACACTTTCAAGAGAACCGGATGAATCATTAGCTTATTCATTCTTTTCTTCACTGTTGGTTCCACCACCTAGTGTATGATGCTTTTGGTTCAAATCCGCCGTAAGCTCGATTCAGTTGATAATGGCGTAGCCGAAGTTAATTCTTTTGGCGATCTGAGTTTCGCTGTTTGTGGCACCTCTGGCAGGTTTTGTTGTTGTTTTTAATTACGTTTTGAATCATTTCCTACATTTGGATTGTCTTTAATTTGTTACATAATCTTCTGAAATTTTGACTAATCTTAAAAGCGTTCATAACTAGTTTTGCATTGAATTATGATATGCTTATCATTTGAAGTCCTTCAACAATGACACTGAAATGCACCAATAATTTTCTTTAGGTTCAAATATGTTTTAAGTCCCTGTACCCTTAGTACTTTTGAAATTTAGTCCTTTTACTTTTAATTATAATAATTTAGTCCCTAATCTTCTCAATTTAAAAATTCAAGTTCAATTATCCACATTATTAAAATTCTTATTTTGAAATTAGAAAAAAAAAATACTAGCTTAGCAATTATGTAATGGACTTATATTTAACTAAAGAATTTTAATGGTGTTTAACTATTGGAATTGAACAGGGACTACATTTCAAATGTATGAAAAGTGAAGGGACTTGGAACATATTTTAACCTGTTTTTTTATTGATCATCTGTCCCTTGCTTCACCAGGCTTATAGCTGACTATTGCAAGTTGTCTCTTGTTGATGATTTTATTGCTTTTCTGCGTATATTCTAATGGTCAGACATCCGAATTTGATTATTTTATCCTCTCATTGCTAAAATTATATTGGCAGGCTAGTTGTTGATGTACTTATTACTCTCTCTCAAGCTGGATTTTGTATTGGATATCTTATATTCATTTCCAACACTCTAATCCATCTTTTTCACAATGAACCATCCATGAATTCAAGTTTAAACTCGGGGATGTCCCGTTTTACAGCGAAGAATTTGTATAAATGGGGATTTTTTCCATTCCAGTTGGGGTTGAATTCGATTAAAACATTAACACATTTAGCTCCATTAAGTATTTTTGCTGATGTGGTGGATATTGGGGCAATGGGAGTGATTATGGTTGAGGATTTGAGACTTATTATGAAGCGAAGCCAGGAAGTTAAGGCTTTTGGGGGTGTCTCTGTGTTCTACGGCATGGGTGTGGCGCTTTCGGATACGAAGGGATTGTTATTGTTTTGCCTATAGAATCTGAGATGAAAGACGATACTAAGTTTGGCAAAATATTGGCACTCAGCATGGGTTTGACTACTTTGATGTATGGAGCATTTGGAGCTCTGGGTTACTTTGCTTTTGGTGCTGCAACCAAAGACATTATTACTTATAACTTAGGGCCTGGTTGGATCAGCTTTTTGGTTCAACTTGTTTTTCACTTTCCCATTGATAATGAATCCGGTTGATGAGATTGTTGAGAGGAGATTTTCGGGAGGGAGGTATGCTTGTGGCTAAGATGGCTACTTGTTTTGTCTGTAAGTTTGGTAGCTTTGTTCGTGTCGAATTTCGCGGATTTCTTATCCTTGGTCGGAAGCAGCGTGTGTTGCTGTTTGGGGTTCATATTACCTGGTTCGCTTCATTTGTTGGCATTCAAGGACGAGCAAGGATGGAAGGGATGCGTCTTGGATGCTGGAATTATGACCTTTGGAGCTGTTCTTGCACTTTCAGGGACGTGGTTTTCGGTAATGGAGATTTTATCTGAGAAAGACTAGACGTATAATCTCACAACAAAGGTGAGGTCTCCGAACTACTACTCATTCGAATCGCATTCGTAAAATCCAGATTTATTCTTTAGGTCTCTGAGCTTTGTGTGTTGAAAGTGTTACCTTTGGCCTTGTTCTTGCAGGTTCAGGGACTTGGTTTTCCCTGATGGTGATCTTACCTGCGAAGTCATAGACGTACGATTTCGTATCGAAGGTGAAGTCTCCGAACTACTCGTTCGAATCGTATTCATAAAACCCGATCATATTCTTTAGGCAAGAAACTAGATCGTCAAAATCATAAAGTTGAAGAGGCCTGGTTGTTTACCTCAACTCAAGCTTGAATGTTCCCCATATGTTCTTCATTCGTCCATTTTGTATGATATTACAAATGTTCTTTTTATTTTTCGTGGACTACTATGCCTGTAAATCACTTCCCTTTCCTTCATATTTGTAAGTCTAAATAAAGATTTTGCAGTTATTCTTCGGTTTAGATCATGTTGAAGTTTCTGGAAGAGTACTTCATTGCACGCTGATAATTTTGGTGAATTTTCATGACATGAGAATTCGCAACGATGCATTAAGAAGTTGAACAAGTTTTCTGTTTTCATAGGGTCTTTCGGGAGGGGTGAGCAAAATTCGACTCGCATCAAAAAATTGATATTTTAGATTCAACTTAATTAAAAAAAACTCAATTTGAATTGACTTCAAATTATGATTTCATAAACTCTAATCAACTAAAAAAAATTCAAGTTCAAATCGAGTTATAAAATACAACTCGAATAACTCGAAAAAATATATATATATGAAACAAGGGACAGCCATGTATGAAAAAATATGAAGAAATATATATGTATTGTATATGATTATAAAAAATCATTTAAATTAGAATCAAATACTATCATAATATTGTAAATACTTACAATTCAATTTAAACAGAAACTCGAAAACTCGACTCGAATGTATTAACTTGACTCAACTCAAAAATTTTCTAATTAAGTTTGAGTTATAAAATAGAAATTGTCAACTCGAATAACTCAAAAAAAATTACTCTACTCGATCAAATGCTCACTCCTACCTCTAAAGACAATACGTAGAATTTTATGTTAGGGAATGACTTTATAAAATTTTAAGAAAACAAATATATATATATTAATATAAGTATGAAAAAAATATATATATATGAAACAAGGGACATCCATGTATGAAAAAATATGAAGAAATATATGTATGTATGATTATAAAAAATCATTTAAATAGAATCAAATACTATCATAATATTATAATACTTACAATTCAATTTAAACAGAAACTCGAAAACTCGACTCGAATGTATTAACTTGACTCTACTCAAAAATTTTCTAATTAAGTTTGAGTTATAAAATAGAAATTGTCAACTCGAATAACTCAAAAAAAATTACTCTACTCGATCAAATGCTCACTCCTACCTCTAAAGACAATACATAGAATTTTATGTTAGGGAATGACTTTATAAAATTTTAAGAAAACAAATATAGAATATTAATAGAAAATACAAAAATATCTAAATTATATTAGATTTAAAGTTTTAGAGGACGATTGTCTCTTATCGTCTCCTTCATCCATTTTTTATTGTATTAATACGTTTATTCATGTTATATATATTATAATGTGTATAACTCAAAATTTAATACGTGACATAAAACAAAAGAAAATTGATGTTAAGAAAAAGAAAATATATGATAGAATTCTTTCAATACAATTCTTCTATTTTGTGAAAGGAATAACACTAATATTTATAAAATCCAAAATAATAATAATAATAATAATAATAATAATAATAGAGAGTTGACTTTCTAAGTTGGAGGGTGTCGCAACTGTCTTTCGGTTGTACCCCGGAATTGGGCTTCGACTTGAAAAATGGATTGGGAGTCGCCACCGATCATTTACTTTACGAAAAGTGGGTTGATCGGATACCTTATTTCTTACATGATCTGCGTCTTACCAGTGATATGTCGGATCCGGGAGTCGGTTACGGTCAAGAAAGGATTAGCACCCTTGAACCGCCCTTTTAGTACTATGTAATTTCCAGTTGTCTTTAATTAAGAAAGTTGAAAGTTTAAATTGAAAGGTAAAATAATGATCCAAAACTTACATTTGATTGATTGAAAATGTACCCTTTATTACTTCAAATCGTTACAATAGCCTCGAAATCACTTTCTTTGATCGTATTTTTCTGGCGTTCCTTTTGTGTAACTCCTGTCTGTAAATCGTATGTTACAATAGTGAGTTACAATGGCTATTTATAGTGCTTGTGGATCATATATTTAGGAGTTTAAATCATAGTAGAACTCTATCCTATTTTTAGGAGTTTGAATCATAGCAAAATTCTATCATATTTTTATGAGTTTGAATCCTAGTAGGACGAAAATGTGTGTTGATAGCTGCCCCTCTTTGCCCATAGTCGTGTAACGGGGATAGGGCAAAGATTAAAAGATACACTTTTCGTTCGGTGGAGTTGAAAATTGACTCTGATGTTTCAATAACTCTCTGTCGAATTGAGTTACGGATGACTCATCCGTCGTGAAGCCAAGTTCATCTTGAAATGATATGAAATTAAAGTCGTAGTTCGGAATTTGAATCAGCAGTGGCTTCTCGTTGCCCTTCGGTCTTCTTCTCGGTTTAAAGACCTTGGATCGGAATCGAACTCAGAAATATTCATTGACAGGTAGCTTTTGCTTGAAAATGGTTGCTTGTCACTAAAGCACGGTTAACCCAGGTCTTCTTCTCGACTTGAAAACCTCAACTGCAACCGAAAAGTAGTGTGATTGATGTGTCATCGAGCTGAATGGAATCAAACTCGATAATTTTTATGGCATATAACTCTTTTAGCCTTGAGTTATGCTGTAAATGATGTGCCTTGGAGCTGAGCGTAGTCGAACTCGAAGGTCTTTGTTGACAGATACTCCTTCTTTAAGTTAGATATCCTTCGTCGTGAAGTTGAAATCCAATTTAAAGATGGATGATGTTTGTGTGCACGATTCCCTTCGTCGTGAAGTTGAAACCGCTGGTGGCCCCTTCGTCGTGAAGTTGAGCCTGAAATTGGATATCCTTCGTCGTGAAGTTGAAATCCAAGTAAGTAGCATTGTTCCGAGTCCAATATCCTCCGTCGTGAAGTTGAAATTGGCTCTGGAACCGGGAAATTGTTTGGTGACAACCAATCGTCCCTTCGTTGTGAAGTTGAACTTGTGTTGTCTTGAGTCTGATATCCTTCGCTGTGAAGTTGAAATTGACTCTAAATGAAATTTTGTTGACAATCAGCCGCCCTTTCGTCGTGAAGTTGAGTTTACGTTGTCATGGGTCCAAGATCCTTCGCTGAGAAGTTGAAATTAGCTCTGAAATTGGGAAGTTGTTTATTGACAATCAGCCGCCCTTTCGTCGTGAAGTTGAGTTTGCGTTGTCTTGGGTCCAAGATCCTTCGTTGAGAAGTTGAAATTAGCTCTGAAATTGGGAAGTTGTTTATTGACAACCAGCGGTCCCTTCGTTGTGAAGTTGAACTTGCGTTGTCTTGAGTCCAATATCCTACGCTGTGAAGTTGAAATTGGCTCTGAAATTGGGAAATTGTTTATTGACAACCAGCGGTCCCTTCGTCGTGAAGTTGAACTTGCGTTGTCTGGAGTCCAATATCCTTCGTTGTGAAGTTGAAATTGGTTCTAAAATTGAGAAGTTGTTTGTTGACAACCAGCGGTCCCTTCGTCGTGAAGTTGAACTTGCGTTGTCTTGAGTCCAATATCCTTCGCTGTGAAGTTGAAATTAGCTCTGAAATTAGGAAATTGTTTGTTGACAACCAGCGGTCCCTTCGTCATGAAGTTGAACTTGCGTTGTCTGGAGTCCAATATCCTTCGTTGTGAAGTTGAAATTGGCTCTGAAATTTAGAAGTTGTTTGTTGACAACCAGCAGTCCCTTCGTCGTGAAGTTGAACTTGCGTTGTCTGGAGTCCAATATCCTTCGTTGTGAAGTTGAAATTGGCTCTGAAATTGAGAGTTGTTTGTTGACAACCAGCGGTCCCTTCGTTGTGAAAACTTGCGTCTGGAGTCCAATATCCTTCGCTGTGAAGTTAAGATTGGCTCTGAAATTGGGAAGTTGTTTATTGACAACCAAGGGTCCCTTCGTCGTGAAGTTGAACTTACGTTGTCTGGAGTCCAATATCCTTCGTTGTGAAGTTGAAATGGCTCTGAAATTGAGATTGTTTGTTGACAACAGCGGTCCCTTCGTCGTGAAGTTGAACTTGCGTTGTCTGGAGTCCAATATCCTTCGCTGTGAAGTTGAAATTGGCTCTGAAATTGGAAAGTTTATTGACAACCAGCGGTCCCTTCGTCGTGAGTTGAACTTGTGTTATCTGGAGTCCAATATCTTTCGCTGTGAAGTTGAAATTGGCTCTGAAATTGGGAAATTGTTTATTGACAACCAGCGGTCCCTTCGTCGTGAAGTTGAACTTGCGTTGTCTAGAGTCCAATATCCTTCGCTGTGAAGTTGAAAATTGGCTCCGAAATTGGAAAATTATGTTGTCAACAGCCATCCCTTCGTTGTGAAGTTTGAACTTGTGTTGTCTTGAGTGGCACGATATCCTCTCCGTCGTGGATTTGAAATCGTGGATGTTTGGCTTCGAGCTAGATACCCTTCGTCGTGAAGTTGAAATCCACTCTCGAGCAATTGTGTTGTTTCGAGAGAAACTTCAATCTATCGAGTTGGTCGAAGTGTAGCTTCTTGCTGCTGAGTTAAGCAACCAACATGAATCTTTAAAGGTGCTTTTGAATCGAGTATCCTTCGTCTTGAAGTTGAAACTTGACTCTAAAAGCTGAAAAAAATTATGTATGTGGAAAATGATAATATGATGCTCTAAAATGTATGCATAAGATGCATGTAACATGAATTGGTTATATTTTATCTCCTGAAAAAGGCCTGATAATTTGCATTAGGATGTTGAATCCCCAAATGATGCCCCAATATCCAAAAATGCCCCAATATTTGATGTTGAATCTCCAAAGATGCCCAAATGTTCCTCATTTCTTGCTTCAGCATTGATTCTGAGCATGAGTTTTGTGTCTAAGAGTCATATGTCATTTAACAAGATCCACTCTAGAGAGACTGTATTGTTTGAAAAAAAATGTTTTTCTTTCTCTTTTATTTCAAAGTTCTGAAAATATCAATAAAGAGTTTGAAAAATGTTTAATCAAAAGTTTTGAAAATGTCTCTTTCACGGTTTACAATTGAGACGAATCATAAACTAGAGTTCATTGGATATCAAATGTTTAATTACAATGTTAATCCTTCAATAAATTATAGCTATTTGACACGTGCCAAGATCAAAGCTATCTTTGGGAAATGGTTAAGTAAGGAAAGTATAAAAAGGTCTCAGGTTATTGTGTTTGGTCAAAGGTTTGGCATTTGATGCTCAAAGGTTTAGTATTTGATGTGGTAGCTTGCATACTCATCTACTGGAAGTGTTCTCCGACTCCCAGCTTTCATAGTCATATTTGGATTGTGCGATGCCTTATCAAGGAATTTGTGTGATCGCCTCAGTTGCATAATTTTTATATTCGAGACACCTTTTCAGGTTTTCAACTCGAATCCTCCTTTGGTTTCAAGACGTTATTCAGGATTTACGTCTTGAACCCCCCTTTGTTATTTTTCTCTACCATGCATTAATTACATTGTTTTTTTGCAAACAAAGATTAATCCTGATGGGCGGATGAAATCTGAAGATATCTCTTTTGTTTAGAAATCCATGTATGATTAGAAGGGACTTTTAAGGCACGTAATGTAGTCCAGGGTTCATGGTTATGAAAGAAAAGGATAAATAGGCCCAAACAAGTGTTTCAGGGTGTTGAACCAAGGATCAATTCATTCTGATGCCTTCAATCTTACTCAAAATGTTTCTCTCTCTTGATGCTCTATGATTCGAGTGAAGTGATTCAGTGATTCGGATTGTGCTTGATCAATCTCATAGTTTTGAAGCTTGATGTACCATTTGTCTTTAGGGAATCTTTACATGTGCTTTTTTGTCCATTTTTCTTTTTGATTTTTGTTTTTTTTTCTTTTTTTTCTTTTCTTTTTTGTTTTTGCCCTTTTTGTTCTGATTGAATCTTCGCACTTGGCATATGATTCACCTTTTGGTATCTCATCTGAATCAATGTCTTCACTCATGTGAGCATATTTCTTCCACCTTGCCCCCCAGTGTGGAGGGTGATCCTTGGTTAGGGTTGAATCAGAAGAAAAATACTACAGGCTCAAAAGAGGACACAAGTGATATATTTTTTCTCATGTTGTGAAGGGATAAAGAAAAAAAGCCGTTCATCATTTCATACATGTAAATCTTCACAGAAGAGGTATCCCCAGGGGGGTAAATTTTCAAGATTAATTCTATTCACATGAAAACAGTGTAATTAATGTATGATAGAATTATTTCGAATGAATTCTTCTTCTTTTTTATCAGATGTCTCAATGTTCAGGCTCCCCGCGAGATGCCCCAAGTTGGTTCTTTAGAAGAATCATGTTAAAATGAATAACTCAATGCCTTGAGTTTAATGGTAAGAAAGGTTATTTTTGAGTCTAAAAAGACAGTGGTGTGATCTTATTGACTCAAAGAAAGGTATGAGTGTATCAAAAAGATAAAGGCAATCTTCAAAAATTTTAAAAGGAGGCAATGTCAAATTTTCATCTTTTGGTAATGACCATGAGTTGTTTTGGGCAAAGAATCAAGGTATTTTATTCTGGGGTTTGAGACAGGATAAGAAAGGTCTAATTTCCATGTCAAAATCTATAATTCTTGAAGAATTAAAAGAATCATTAATTCATTTAATATTCGAAGAAGAACTAAAAATTAAAATTTGTTCAATTGCTCCACCTTAGAAAGCAGCATAAATTCAATCATTAAAAGATTAAGCAACATGAAAGAAGACGTGTTCAAACAAAAGAATCCTCTAAGTGCAAATGGTATATATGTCATGCCCCTTTCGCAAGCGCCTTATTTTCAGAGGAATGTTTGGGGCTTCTTATGTGGTAACAACTAACAGCTTCAACATCATAGCCCTTAAGATATAGGGATTCTTTTCTTAGATCATCCTGGTAGGCTTTGTCCTACAATTAGTTGATCAGGCTCCCACTGTATTGTTTTCAGTTTTTTTCTTTTGATGTTACAATCTTGCTTCCATTTGGTGTCATGTGGTTAACCACTTCATCGAATCCTCCATGAAGAAATTTCATGTTTATGAAAATGCTTAAAAATGAAATGTAGATGCACAACGCAAAATGAAAAATTGCATGAAATGTTCGGGCATTGATCCAGAAAAGTGCCCTTATTATAAATAATCCTTATTTCGACAAAAAATGTTTTATCTTGTAGAGACATAAAAACAATCAAAGGTACATTCGGACTAAATTCTCTAGACCCCGAACAGCTTCCAACAGGTTGACAAGTCTTCTGTTTTCATCTGTCACTAGTTGTATGCCTTGTTGGACCACTCCAGCTTCCCTTGCCAGGCCGTGTAGATGGTGAGCTGCCTTCTTTATTTGATCTAGGAAATCTCGGATGACTGCGTCTCTGGCTTTCACCCTTTGTTGTGCTTGCTCCCAACGGAAACGCCACTGTAAACCCCCGTCGAAGGGCACTATCTGAAGCTCACTCGCTTGCTTTTTGAAGCTATTGTTTTACCATCTTTCTCATGTTGTTTCTCCAGATCAACCATTTGGATTCTCAGGTGTTGGATTCTCAGGAGTTATCATTGACTTTATCTTGGTACCCCTTTTTCAAGTCTTCAAGCTCAAAATAGACTCTTTTCTGCTCCCTTTCCAGTTTGTCTGCTCTATCTTTCTGAGAATCGACATCTAGTTTCCATTGATAACGTTCAGCTTCAAGTTCCTTAACTCTCTGTTTCAGCTCATTATTCACAGCTTCAAACTTTGCCTTAACTATCTCAAGTTCAGAATGGACAGGCTTGAAATGTTCCTCCATGGTTCGGGTGTCTTCAAAGTCTGGCATCGGGATGCTATCATTCTTTCTCAATCTTCGCCACTCCATATAATCCGGAGTAAGCATATCTCTGGCAGCCACGACATCCATCCGAGATACTTTCTTCCATGACTCGACTGCCTCTTTGATCCTATTCTTATAACTGTCACCGTGATACACAAACTCTAATGTAGATAATCCGTATGTTGCTGGGATAAACTGACGTGCCCCATACTGTCTAAGTGCCAACAACGGAGCATACCCAACTACACCCTAAATTCCAAGTAAGGTCATAGTGTCATAATCCCCAAATCGGAAAAGAACGTCACTGAGAAACAACTAGGAGGCTCTCCAAGTAATATCCCGGTCCTGAAGATGAGTGAAGACCTTCATCCATTCTTCCTACGAAGCGCCTTCATGCCATTTCATAGTGATGAACTCTCCCAATGGTGAATAGGTAGTGCTGAATCGGTGGTAGGCAACCCCGTTAGTCTTTCAGAAGTGGCTGTGAATCCAGACTTGAAGGAGCTGAACACATCCAATGAACCTTCCTCCACCAGTTCTTCTGCAATGATTAAGAGATCGAAAGGTCTCGGCTAAGATAGTCGGCGGTGGGTTGACTTGCCTTGGAAGTTGTTCAAATAGTTCTATTATGGCTGCGTCGATGCACCCCAAGGTCTTTGGAAAGATAATCAAACCGTACAGACCTAGTGCAAAAAGATCTATAGTCTTCCATTCATCAGGGTGGTTCTTCATTAGTTGCTTTATATGGATCCACTCGATTCATTCCCCGTTACCTTTGTGTCGAAGTCGATCAGTCACCCATTTTTCATCAACCCCTGCAATCTTAGCTAGTCCGTTCTTGAAAGACTGACTCTTGATATGTTTGATATATGCCCTCTCTAGTCTGATATTTTCACAGTGCAGTAGGGTAGTATACTCCTCGATGGTAGGTACCACGTCCTCTTGGTTAAAAGTGAAGCAACTGTATCTCGGGTTCTAGAATTGAACCAAGGCTCTGATTAAGGGCTCGCCGGTCTTAACATGAAGCAAAAGTGCAATGTCACCATACCGCTGACTTCTGTTTTCGATCATTCTTCCAACGTCCCAGATGTCTCGAAGTTCTTGCACATTGTTCTATTTTAGGCTGATAGAGGCATAGCTAACAAGCTCTGACACATAACTTCCTTGAAGACTGTCTCCCTTTTCTTTCTGAGTCTTCTCGGACCATAGTCGTACCTCGGGGTTTTTAATCTCCTGTATTACAACACCTTTGTCCATTAATGCAGATTAATTATGGTTAACGAACACGTTTTTTGGTGGATCAACACCTCTTTTGAATGATGCATATGATGGAAATAAAATAAAAGAGAGGAAAAAAAATGAAAAGAGTTAGTAAGGTAAAGATAATAATCAAAGCAATCATAAAAGTCCTACCCCACATGATATCTACCCCACATGCTTATTATTCCTACCCAGACATGATCTCTATCCCGCAAATTGATTTTGAACAAGTCCTAAACGCATAAATTTCTAGTTCACATGTTTTGAACAGAAAGTAAAGTAGAAAATAATTTCAGCATCCTAGGGTTTAAAATGAAGTTTTGGGGTAGGCTCTAATTCTCCATGGTTTTCCGGTTTAGGTTCTAAAAAAGGTACTCGAGTTCTCCTTGTTGGTGCCCCCTTGGGCTTGCCAGACCCTTAGTCCTAAACCCATCACAGGATTGTGTGGACTAAGTTAAACTCGAGAGGACACATTCCCTTATGCCTGCACGGTGAATAAATTCACACGAATGTGTCGCTTTCACCCCCACTTAAGACAGGGTTTATAGCTAGGGTATAGAGCCTTAAATGAAAAAGATTTGAAGGCTGAAATCACGAGAAAACGATTAGTACAACTATTTACCCTAAAATATAATCAAAAGTAAATAAAAAAAGATCGAAATGTTACCTTAAAATTTAAACTTACCATTTTCGTTAAAAAGACAACTGAAATTACCTTAGCCTGACTCACTTACCTGTCCCTAGTGGAGTCGCCAAGCTATCGCAACCGTCTTTCGGTTGTGCCCCGAAATTGGGCTTCGACTTGAAAAATGGATTGGGAGTCGCCACCGATCATTTATTTTACGAAAAATGGGTTGATCGGATACCTTATTTCTTACATGATCTGCGTCTTATCAGTGATATGTCGGATCCGGGAGTCGGTTACGGTCAAGGAAGGATTAGCACCCTTGAACCGCCCTTTCGGTACTATGTAATTTCCAGTTGTCTTTAATTAAGAAAGTTGAAAGTTTAAATTGAAAGGTAAAATAACGATCCAAAACTTACATTTGATTGATTGAAAATGTACCATTTATTACTTCGAATCGTTTACAATAGCATCGAAATCACTTTTTCTTTGATCGTATTTTTCTGGCGTTCCTTTTGTGTAACTTCTGTCTGTAAATCGTGTGTTACAATAGTGAGTTACAATGGCTATTTATAGTGCTTGTGGATCCTATCTTTAGGAGTTTAAATCATAGTAAAACTCTATCATATTTTTAGGAGTTTGAATCCTAGCAAAATTCTATCCTATTTTTATGAGTTTGAATCCTAGTAGGACGAAAAGGTGTGTTGACAGAGGAATGGCAATGGAGTTAGGAGAGGATTGGAAAAATTCATTTACTCTCGTCTCTTATTTGTGGAGATGCTAGATTAAATTTATTACTATAATTTTTATTATATAAATAGGCGGAAAGACTCAAACCATATCAAATATTATTTTTAGAATTTTTATTTCAGCCATTGAATTAAGTTCGAAATTTTGTGACAATTCTATCAAATTTATTGGCATAGTGACTAAGCAGACTGGCAGAGTAAGCCAATAACAAATTTATTTTTTTATTTATTTGGGTGGGTCAATAAGATTCTGACACATATTATTATCTAATTGATTCAAGTAAAAATATTTAAAAAATAGATTATTTATTAGGAGAGAGAAAATAACATAAAAAATCACATCAATACTTTCATTCATTTTTAACGGTTGATAATTAAAATAAAGAAATACATATTCTCATTGATAGTTTTATAAAAAAAATAATTCGATGATCACAATAAAAAAAGATGTAATAGATTAGTGATTAAATCGATTCTCTTATTTTATACATTTTGTTCGTTTGTAATTCATTTTTTTAATGATTACATCACTAACATAATTAATTAGTTAGTATAAATACAAGTTTTAATTATTTTTTTCATTTGGTCCCATTCCATAATGCTTACCAAAGAAAAGTTGAAACTTCAAACAATAGAATAAATAAACGTGAAGTCCATGAAAATTTTCACTTCAAATTGGAGTTGCTTCAAATTTACTTTTTTTTTTTTGAAAATTGCTTCAAATTTACTTGAACGAATAAATTTAGCACCTTTTTATTTTTAGTTTAATTATAGTTTTAGTCTCTCAGTTATGCTAAATCTGATATTTAATTCATTTATTAAATTTAATATAATTTAGTTATTTTATTTTATATTATTATTAAAGCAGATTAAATCTCAATTTCATCATATTGAAGGGACTAAAACTATAATTAGACTTTTATTTTAGCTGTTTGCCTGACCTCTTGGACATGGCGGTTGACTCAAGATAACGTTACCCGGGAAGGAACTCTCCCTTAACAGTGTCGTACGTTAATATCCAAAGACTCGGTCTTTTAATTTTTTTTTTAAATATTTTGCAGTCTACCCAAAGAACATGCACTGTTAGTTTTTCGTGTGCAATGTATATTTTTATTATTTACTTACATTGTCAAGGTTTATTAGTTGAATTTTCTTTGAATAAGGAAAACCCAGTTTTAGAGAAAAACCAGCAATCGAAGTCAACTGATGTGAAAAATATAGTAAACCCCTTTTTTTGTGATCAAAGCGAATTTTGAGTAATTTTCTTATCATCACCTTGTTGGAATATATTTCCTTTTGTTTTTGGTTTGGAGATAAGAGATAATTTGAAGATGGGAATTTGCTGGTGTTCTCCAGCTGATAATCCAACACCAACCACCACTGCTAATTTCAGTTCAGGTATTATCTTCTTCTTCTTCAAAACATATATTGTTTTGTACTTTGCTAAATAGTGCTTGTTAAGTGGGTTCATTTTATTCTTCGTTTCGTTGAACTTGAAATTGATTGATAACGTTTAAAATCTTTTTGTACTCAGCACCAAAAACCCAGATTTTGATGCTGTTTTGTTGTATTTTGGACATTGGCTTGTGTATTTCTGGAAAATGTACCAATCATGTTCTTTTTGTTCTAAGCATATTTCAATTCTGTGGATTTCCATAGTTATATCTCAGTCAACCAGCAACACAGCATCTACTGCACATCTAGGGCAGTAACATCTCCTGGGACAGCAAGTTCTCGGCTTCGAGTGGGGATGAGCTTTTCAAATGGGCAAATTTTGCCCACCCCGAACCTAAGGACTTCAGTTTTGCAGAGCTGAAGGTTGCAACTAAGAACTTTAGGCCTGACATGGTGCTCGGTGAGGGGGGTTTCGGTAAAGTCTTCAAGGGCTCTCGATGAGAAGGGTTCAGGGAAGAGTGGAATTGGAACTCCCATTGCTGTTAAGAAACTCAGCTCTGAGGGCTGGCAAGGATTTGAGGAATGGCAGGTGATTTCATTTATCCTCTAGACATTGTTACTTGCTTTTCTTCTTTAATTATTCCTGGATTGTCTCTTTAGATAAATGTTCATGTGTGTTACACATAGCTTCTAATTACCAAAATGCCTCATTAAAGAGAACTGAAAGAAAGCAGAAGTTTCTGCTATTTACAGAAGATGGTGTCTTTAGAATTCAAAGCTTGTTATGCAAAGTGAATAATTATTCAAGGCTAAACCATATTATGTGCTTTACATTGCTACTTTTGGAAGTGCCTTTTACAATTTGCGTTTTGAGATAACCTGTTTTCATGCCCCGCTGACGCCCCACAAAATTTGTTTCTAGGATAGATTACGAATGACATATCTCTTATAACATCATAGTATTGTTCCATGCCATCTTGCATAGGCGCTTTTGACTTGTACATGTTATAGAACTTCAAATCTCTCTTTATGATGTACATCCATAGCTCACATATCCACACCTGCATTTGGGAATTGGTTACCGCTTGTTTTACTGATTTTCTTCAAATATTTAAAATGTATAGACATCCGTGGTTGCTCAGATAGTTTTACGAATGACATATCTCGTAAAACATCATAATATCGTTCCATGTCATCTTGCATAGGCGCTTTTGATTTGTACATGTTATAAACCTTCAACATCTCTCTTTATGATGTACATCCATAGCTCACATATCCACACCTGCATTTTGGGAATTGGTTACTTCTTGTTTTACTGATTTTCTTCAAGTATTTAAAACGTATAGACATCCACGGTTGCTAAAGCTTTTGTTCTGTCATTTATGGGTGCAGTCAGAGGTAAATTTCTTAGGGAGGTTATCTCATCCTCACCTTGTACGGCTTCTTGGATACTGTTGGGAGGATAAAGAGCTTCTACTCGTTTACGAGTTTATGCAGAAGGGTAGCCTGGAAAACCATCTATTTGGAAGTAAGAGTTTAGAAATTAGTTGTTTATATCTCCGGTTTTCTCATGTGAGCATATTTTATGTGTGCACACTTTCAATCTCTTATTTCCGGCGAGTTAACTTTGTTAATCGCACGCTTCATGGTTTTTGTTACCAGGGGGCTCTACTGTCCAATCACTTGATTGGAAAATACGGCTTACAATTGTGATTGGAGCTGCTAAGGGCCTATCGTTCTTACACTCATCAGACAAGAAAGTAATTTACAGAGATTTCAAAGCATCAAATATACTACTTGAAGGGGTAACTTTCGATACAACTTGTGTTTCGTATAGAGATTAAAGACTTGAATAATATGAATTATAGAGCATTCTCCTTGAATGCATACGAAGGAGACATGGATTTTAATGTGGTTTGGCTATTGGTAACATTGCAGTCCTATACTGCCAAGTTATCAGATTTCGGGTTGGCCAAATTGGGTCCTTCAGCTAGTCAATCGCATATTACAACAAGGGTAATGGGCACAAATGGTTATGCAGCTCCGGAATATGTTGCCACAGGTAATACTCCGAAAACCTTTCCATTCGGGTGTTTTCACATGTGATGCCTTGCATTGCTGCATATTGTTGCATTTTCGAGACAATCGAGCAAAACCCCACGTTGCACTTCTCATGACATAATATTCTGTGGTTGAACAGGACATCTATATGTAAAGAGTGTGTATACGGTTCGGTGTCGTTTAGTTGAAATATTAACAGGGTTGCGAGCACTCGATACAAATCGCCCCAGTGGGCAACATAGTCTGGTGGACTGGGTAAAACCATATTTATCCAATAGAAGAAATTGAATAACATAATGGACCATCGGTTGGAGGGCAAATATCCTACCAAAGCCGCAGTTCGAGTAGCCCTGCTTGCTTTAAAATGTCTGGAATCCGAACCGAAGTACCCGACCATCGATGAAAGAAGTTGTACTTTGGAACAGATCGAGTCGATAAATGAAAACCCAAAAGAGCCAAGAAAGCACTCTGCCCATCAAACAAATCGTAGGCATCACCAGCAGCAGCCATTGCACCATCGATCTCCACTTGCTCCAAAACATGAAACAAAACGAGCCGACTCGAATCGTCCACAGCCGAGGTGAGTTGGAACATCTGCCGGATTTGTTGCAGGTCTCAATATTAACATGCTACTTGTTTTCCACAAACATTTCCGTTTCCCTTTGCTTTATTTTGTATTTATGTAGAATCTGAGCTCTCAATTTTTCAGTGTGACTTATGTTGGATATATGGCTACTGTAATAGTTAAACTGTATATTTCAGTAAGTGCGAGTTGTGCTTGGTTTCTTGTTAGAATTGTTTATCCATTCTATTTTGCTGTATGAACAATCAAAATCAAGTGAAAATTTAATGGATTCAGTTAATAAATTTATTTTTCAAATATTTAGATCTTTTATAAAATGATTTACATAATATAAATCACTTTTTCTAAAAATTATTCTATAGTGTTTTAGTAAAGAATTTAAAATTATTATAAATATCTAATGCACTAATAATGTTATTTATGATAAAATAGTATTAATATATTAATTTGAAGTGAATCAAATAAGTCAAAAATAATATTTTTTATTTTCTGAATTAGATCTAGTTTTTACTCCTAATTAATTCGATAGACAATTCAATAAATTAAATCCATATACAAATTCAAATAATAATCTTTAAGATTTAATGTAGATAATAAATAAATTTATAAAATTAAATTATATTTCACAAAATTATAAATCGATCAAGATTCAAATCGGTTAAATTTAATCGTCTAATTTGTAAGTGGTAAATATAAAAATCGTTATTATTATTATTATTATTTAAAAAAAACCCATCTCTTTCACAGGCAAATTTATATTATTTAAAACAACAATATAATAATAATAATAATAATAAAAGGTAGCACCGCTGTTTTGGGATCTGGAATCTCACTAACTCCAGTCCCGTGCTACACTTTCTCAAAATTCCCGGGTTTAAAGAAAAGCAACGCGGAGTCGAAAAAACAAAGGAAGACAAAAAAAAGATAAAGGCGGAAAATTCCGATCGCGATTCATATCATGGCAATCCTGTTCGTCACGCTCCCGCTCGACTTCAAGTAAAATCCAAAATCTAATCTCTCTCTCTCTCTCTCATCTCTCTGTATCTCCATGGAAGCTGCTTCCAGCATTTTCTCTAGCTTCATTTCCATGATACTCACATGTTTTATACTCGTATATCTTTCCTCCTTTCTCGATGTTTTAGATCATTATGTAACTGATTTGATTCAAGTTAATTCTAACTAACCGTTGAGTTCAAAATGAAATAAAAATGCCGGCAATTATTAGATAACCATTTGTTTAATTTGATCTTTTTCTAAGATGTTAATTATTAATTTATTATTATTATTGAGCTTCATTTCCATGCTACTCGCATGTTTCATGCTCGTAGATAATATTTGTTAATCCGATCTTGTCTATTCTATTTATTAGCTAATTCTTATTTTTTAAAGCAGTTAAGTTGATTTTTCTTTCAGGTTATTTTCACTATAACCATTGTGATGCAGAGATAACAGATAGCAAACAATGTGAGATTATTATTTTTTGGGTTCTATTTTCAGAAAATTTCCCCTTAATTTAATTGATCTTGATTATCTGTTTATGCCATGTCTTCAGTGGAAGAGGACTCAAAGCATATCAGCAGCTGTATGACAAAGGTTCCTGTATATTTGTAGATTTGAATCATTTTCTAAATTGATCTATCAAAATTATAGTTTTCATAATTGTGATGTACGATGCCTATGTACAAATTCACAGTTTCTTGTGGTTCACGATCATTGTTTCTTTAATATGTTGCACAAACTAACCATTGGTTCAAATGTTGACTGAGCAGGAACCGGCAGCTTCCTCTGCTCCTCTAGTTTTCAATGACAATGAGATGGTGATGAATGGATTTTTTTTTTTTTTTATTCTTAGCTGCAAATAAGACTGATTCTCATGTAAACTGTTTCATTCAGGATATTGACATAATTGCAACTTACAGTGATGCTTCTGGGACTATTAGAACTAGTAGGGTGAAAAGAAGGACCTTTCTGCTTCTTGGGTTCTGGAAACCCTATTGATGGAGATCCTTACAAACAAAATGGCTCACAGGTACTTCCATTTGATGTTGTAAAACTGGTTTTAGTTATCATGGTCCTATACTAAAAAACTTAAGATACCAATATTATTGTCAAAAGCAAGTATAGTGAAATTAAGGGTATTAGCTAAGCATTTAGTTTTATCAGCTTATACATTTTTCATCCGTTATGTGATCTATTTGGTAAGGAAAAGGAAGGTTTTTATGACACTTGTCTAACTCCTTTTCCTTGCCCAAACTTGACACCTTGTGTAATATTTCCTAGGTATTTAAACTGAAGATTCTACCAACCTATAACAACATCTGAAGAAAATGCTGAACACTTTATTGGTAATAATCATTTCCAAGAAGTTGAAACTGGAAACCGTCACCAGGCATCATGGAGCCTGTCAAGTTCAAGCGCCAGGTAAATTGTCCGACACTGCTGTGTATTTACTTTGTGTGTCTCTTATGGTTGAAATTGTAATAGTATCATCTTTAGATGTTGCGGCAAAAAAGGAGGGATCTCGTACTGCAGAACTTGTCCGCCAAGTTAAAGAGGCTGACAAGCAGATGGAAGCAACAGCAGCTATTGAGAACTTGAAAAATAGGATCCCGTTGTCAAGGGAAAATAAGTATAGAAGAGATTTTGAAAATCCCAACTCTGATTCTACCTTGAAGCTTATGCGTGACCAGGTATTATGGCAAAAGCCTACGCAAACATGCCAGGTCTAAGAACCAAAATGATCTTACCATTCTCTCTTGAAACATGTTGGTCAAAGTCTCCGTGTTATTGGAGACGCTAATTTGATTCGGAGCTTCATCCTAGGTATAACAAATTTATGCAACTATACCGATTTTCAGATACATGTTTCTTGTTTTTCATGCAAAAGTGTGTTCTATTCCAGTTCACTTGATCGGCAAAAGCAATGGGCCATGCTATCTTTAGCAAAGGATCAACTCTATGATTGCCGTACTCTTGCAAGGAAGCTTCGAGCCATGCTTCAGTCAGCAGAGGATAATATAGATTCTTTAAAGAAAAGAAGTGCCTTCTTGATTCAGCTAGCTGCAAAAACTGTCCCGAACCATTGCATTGCCTACCTCTGCAGCTAGCTGCAGACTACTACTTTCATGGATCAGAACAGAAGGGATTGAACTTAGAAAAGATTGAAGATCCTTCGATTTCCATTATGCCATCTTTTCTGATAACGTACTTGCAACATCTGTGGTAGTCAATTCTACAGTGATGCATGCAAATGAGCCTGAGAAACATGTTTTCCATATAGTGACCGATAAACTTAATTTTGCTGCAATGAGAATGTGGTTTATCTTAATGCTCCTGAAAAGTCAACAGTTCAGGTTGAGAACATAGACGATTTTAAGTGGTTGAATTCCTCTTACTGTACCGTTCTACGACAACTTGAATCTGCCAGAGTTAAAGAATATTATTTCAAGAACCACCCATCTCTCTCTTTGGGTCTGACAATCTCAAGTACAGGAACCCAAAATACTTATCGATGCTAAATCATCTTCGTTCTATCTTCCCGAAGTGTATCCGAAACTCCACAAGATCTTATTTTTGGATGATGATAGTAGTTCAGAAGGATTTGACACCTCTTTGGGACGTGGATCTGAAAGGAATGGTGAATGGTGCAGTGGAGACTTGTAAAGGGAGCTTTCATAGATTCGACAAGTATCTCAACTTCAGCAACCCGAAAATCTTTGAGAACTTGACTCTGATGCTTGTGGTTGGGCATTTGGTATGAATATTTTGATTTGAAGGAGTGGAGAAACCGAAACATCACACAATTTATCATTATTGGCAAGATATGGTAACAGTTCCCTAATGCTTTTCACGTTTCAATCCTCTTATGGGGAAGTTCTGATATCTCCACTGTCTTGCATTCTGACATTATCTTCTAAAACCATTTGAATTATCATTAGTTTTAAACACCATTTTGTCACTAATGAAACCTATTTTGCAGAACGAGGATCGAACACTTTGGAAGCTTGGCACATTGCCACCAGGACTGATCACTTTTATAACTTGACCTATCCACTGGATCGGACATGGCACGTAGGACTCGGGTACGACCCTGCCCTCAACCAAACAGAGATAGAAAATGCAGCAGTCATCCATTACAATGGGAACTATAAGCCATGGTTGGATCTGGCTGTCGCCAAGTACAAATCATACTGGTCCAAATATGTAAGGTTAGATAACTATTACCTTAAACTCTGCAACTTTGGCAATAACAATATGTCCTCTCTCCTTCTGCATTCACTCTTGTAATTTTTTATTGAGGTAAAGAAAATTTAAAGAGGAAATAATTTAGACTTCTTTGTTGCTTTCATTGGATTAACCCTTTTTTATTAGCTTAGAGATATGCAGCATTGGTTAAAGGGTTAATTTTAATTTTAGTTGTTAGAATTTTTATAAGAAATATTTTTAATGCGTGTATGTAGCATTTTTTTCAAAATAATTTTTAAAATAAAAGCAATGTGTTTGTTCATAACTTGTGTATGTAGCTTTATTCACTTATTCTTATCTGCATACATTTCATATGCTTATATAAACATGTCCATTTTTTAAAGTAAAATTTTATATTGTCAAATTTATACAATTTATGTAGTTTGATTCGCACTAATTATATATTATGGTCCTAAGAAAAGTTTTGAAACTCCAGTTTTAATAATTTGGTGCGTCAAGTTGATTCAACAATCACGAAAAATTTAAGAAAAAAGTTTAAATTGGAAAAAGAGGAAGAATTGGAAGCCAGTTTGAATTTATCAAAAGCGATGCTCTCCTCGACTGTAAGGAGATGTTTGGACTGTCCATTCCAACATTTCCTTGGAATCCATTCCTTTTGTATTGCCCACATTGTCACTTCATCTCTAAAAACCTCTGCTTCTTCTCCATGTCCGACATTTGCACGTACGTTGGTGGTGCCACTACCAAAGATGCTGCGAATGGATCACCTTCTCCACTAGCTCCTGTTCTTCCATCTGACGAAAGTGGTGCCGATAACACCAACACTTCCGGTCTGCAGGCTGATCCAAACACGATGCTACTCGCACTTCCAGTTGCCGTCGCACCTTGTGAAGCCATGGCCTTCATTGATTGGCTATGTTGATCCATCCATCGAGCATCAATAATCCGCCTTCGAGATTTGCACCTTGTGAAGCCATGACCTTCATTGATTGGCCACGTTGATCCATTCCATCGAGCATCAATAATCCACCGCCGAGATTTGCTTTCTGATGGTTGAAATTGCTCCCCCATTGAATTGAGGTCGGTCCCCAATCAACTTCGTCCTCAAAAGATTCCCAACCAGAACTCGGTGGAGGCCTGGCCGGCACACCATCTTCAAACAAAGCCAGCGCGAATTTCTCCGCTTGCTCTTCACTCGACATGGCATCCTTTCCTAGGTTAAAATAATCAAACTCTCTTCGAACTATAGCTTTCGAGTCATCTCCTTCCTTTCCTTTCTCTGGTTCTTTCTCAACAGGTCCTCTCGCACTTTCTCCTCCGGTGCCAGCAACACCTTAACGACATTCACTCCTTTTTCAACCGCTTCCAATTCAGCCTTAGGTAAACCATCCTCAATTTGTTGCGCTGCAGATTTCTTGTCACGCACAAGTTCATCGATAAGATCAAGTTTCTTCTGCGTGATTTTCTCGATTTCAGGATACGCTGAAGTTTGTCCAATGCCAGCGGTCTTGCACCATGAATAGAAATTATCGAGCTCATCTAATTGCTTCCCTTGACGGCAGAAAATATCGTAAGCATTGAGGGATTCAGCAAGATCTAGCTCTGTGAAACGATCGATGTAAATCGACAATATTTCCGTTATATCGTAATATAACTGGAAACTTTCTTTCACTATTTGGTAAAGCGCCACCGTCACCACCCTGTGGCACTTCGCCGCCCCTTTTCAATTAACAAAAACAGCCACAAATTATGTAAATTTTGTCAAATGATATAAATTCTAGGGTTTGGTTAATGTTTTAAAAAGAAGTCATGCTGTAAGTGTCGAAGATATGTATTTGTAAGAGCATAATCTTTTAGAAAGAAATTAACCTGTGGTCGACAAGCTAAAAAGCGTTCAAGCAGCTGTTGCAAATGCTGCAATGTCGTAAATATCTGCTCCGTCTTCATGTCATGAAAGTGCGAGGTTTTACCGACGTTATCCTTGTCGTTGCTCTCTTCCTCTTTCTCTTCATCATTTCCCGACATCATTTTATAAGGCTTTTCTCCACGTCTATCTTGAATTTTGTATTCCAATCTCTCGTCGAGGTACAATGCGTAAGTACGCACAAAGGCTGAGAAATCCCACGATTCGTTCCGTGTAGCATCGCGAAAATCCGACAGGTTGAGAATCGAGTCCCACGCCGTGTGGAAAAGAAAAACTCTTGCTGGTATGCAGGATCGCCTTCGGCCAACAACCTTTGGATCAGCATCAAAGATTTCAGCGCAACGGTCCAACTTTTGGTCTTGTTGAGGCGCTTCGACAGGGTGTTAACGCATGCGATGACGTAGGCCCGTGAATACGACGTTATGTATATGATTTCTCGAAAGTATCGATCGTCGGCCGGATGCTCTTCATGCTTCGTCGCCTTAACAATGGCGACATCGAGGTCTGATAGCGAGGTGCTGCCGCTAACCTTGGCTATACTAATCTTGGTTTGGTCCTTGACGCGCCCAATGGCCTTTTTGAGTTTGCTTGGAGCCATTGGTACTTACTTAGGGTACCAGATTTGGCCAAGGAAAATACAAAATTCCAAACAACAATCGTTGTTGATTGGGGAGAAAGAAAATGAAAGAAAGTAAAGGAAAAGAGAAATTTTGGCGTCTCTCCTCTCTTTCAGTATCATTACATTTTGTTAATCGTTTCTAAATCGCATGTATATTCGCTCTGAATCAGCCATGGGTCGGTGTTTTTATTTTTGGCATGGACGAATGAAGTTTCAACGGGCTATTTAGTCACGTGTCGACCTTTTACTAAAGAAAAATAAAACATAATTGTTGAAAGCAAATTTAGGTTTAATAGTTGAAGCCTTTGACTTCGTCAGATTTTGCTGTTTGCATTGGACCGTTCAAAAATAACAAATCAATGCTTTTCAGCTCAATCGACATCAAAGAGGATGCTCATAAAAGGACTTCTTAAAGTCCATACTCTTTTGGGCTCTCATATTACTAACGACGATATTCTATTAACAATCGGCTTGATCATAATTCTACAAGTATTTTTTTAATCGAATAGAATTTCAACCAAAAGATGCAGTATCTATTTGATTGTCCAATAATACATACAAAGTAAACAATTATGGGGACAGAATATAACATTATAGCAGCCATGCATTATTGTCCAATGCTGTAAACAATACTGTGACAATGATACCACTATTAAGCAACACAAGACTAAATATTTACCCTCTCCCTAAAGCAACCAAATCTTATAAACAGTTCCATAGTTGAAAATAACCTTAAACCTTCATTCATTTCAACTAAACTTTGACTTCAGATTCCGTCACTGGGGTTCTTCAGATTTCCATTAAGCAATGACATGAGACCTCCACCATGGACCCTCCCCTCTGGAATCAAGAAGTCGAAGCTCTTTCTGCCGACATCGCCAACAATGTGATTGCCGTACCTGTTTATTCCTTCCTTTTGCTGCTCGGAACTCGGGAGACTCGAGTATGAGGATGGGGACTTCATGGATAATGGAACCAATACCTGTGGAGGTATGAGTTGTTGCCTTTTCGTTGGCTTGTTCGGTGAATCAATGCAGTCGGAAATGACACTGTTCCCCGAGGAGGAGTGATTGTTGTTGAAGCTGCTTCCTGAGGTCGACATTGCCGATACAAGACCATGGAAAACTCCAGGGGCAATGAGCCCTCCCTTGCTTGCCTCCCTCTCTTGCAACATGCTGCTATGAGCTGCACACAGACCACTCCTGCCCCTTGCAAATTTCTCACATTTGCTTTCTCCCCAGGAGCATCTTTTGCCCCCACCATGGGCCTTACACAAATCTGCGCTTCCTTGGGCACTCTTGCCGCAGTTCTCGAACTTGCAGCGCTTTCCACCACCATGCCTAACACAACATCGGTGCGAGCGTGCACTCTTTGTACAGCCTGGCACTACACCTCTTCCACCACCATGTGCAACAAAAAGTTGGTGCCTCCATGCACACTCTTGGGACAAATGCCGCCACCATTGTAGAGGCAACGCTTTCCCCCACCATGTCCTTTGCACAATGGAGTGCTCCCTTCAGCGCCTTTGGTACACCAGCAAATATACAACGTTTTCCACCACCATGAGCCTTGCAAAACATGGTACTCCCCTGAGCACCCTTAGTGCATGCTGGGAACTGGCAACGACGCCCACCGCCATGAGATATGCACAAACCAGCTTGTCCTTCAGCACTGCGTTTGCAACCTTCAACCTTACACCTTTTTCCCCCACCATGTCTAATGCAAAGCCCGGATTTACCTCGTGCGGCCTTTGTGCACCCTCCAGAGAACCTGCATCGTCTGCCTCCACCATGTGCTATGCAAAAATCTGTCTTACCCTCGGCACTTTTAGTGCAGCCCAAGTGCTGGCACCTCCTCCCTCCACCATGAGCCTTACAGAAGACGGTACGGCTCTCAGCACCTTTATTACACCCTGCTTTTTGGCATCTTTGTCCGCCTCCATGACCAATACATAGACCAGTTGCCCCTCTCGCACCTTTAAAGCAACCGGCAAACTTGCATTTCTTTGAATTGCTAGTTTGGTTATCTGAAAAAGTCATAGTGGTAGTTTGCTCAGAGAGTGTGTCTACCGAGAAATTCGTCTGACTAGAGGGCTGACAACTTTGATGTAATTGATGACAATGAGATTTAGCTCCAAACTGGAAAAGATCATGTGTCTGCACCAAGGCTTTCCCACTATCCATTCTTGGCGCCAAAAGGAGTGATGGCATATAGCCACCAGATTTCTTGGCCGAAGACGAACCCTCATCTACAACAGGTAGTATTTTGTTTGAAAGAGGCATACTAACATCAGTGTCTGTCAACAATGAACATTCCAACGGATTCATACTTTCCTTGGTCCCTCCAGAAAGGCCAAGTTTTAGGATAGAGTTATCGTCAGGTGGCAAACCCGGTATGAATGAAGTTGCTGATGATTTGTTCTTGTTGAGGCCAATATTGTGATAATCATCGCAGCACGCACTTGAAGTTGGACCCAACCCCAGAACCAACCTGCAGCCATCATCAGGGGCAGTAGAAAGACCGACATGAAGATCGCTTTGAGTACTTCCAAATCTTGCTTTGTTGCTTCTTTCATAGCCAAGAAAGTTAAGGCATAAAGTGGTATCACCGAAATTTTCGTTTTTCAGGAGTTCAGACAAATGAGAAAACTGCACATTCTTATTCAAATCCATAGATGCTGTGAACTGTAACACTAATTAAGGAAGAAGAGGCAGGCCAAATTTACAGAAAAATCTTAACACATGCTACTGACTGGTATATCATTAAAAAAACTAGGAAAACAAAAGAAATTCCGACGATATTCCTCCACCGCTTACAAACCCCGATGTATCTGCTCGGTCCTTTTATCAAGCGTGGACAATAACAGCACAGACTTCAACTATGTAAAGGCTTAGTAGCAGCTGATGTATCTGACAACTTTTCTAGGACAAAATCCTTTTATAAGAACGTTCAAAGTAGATTCAAACCAATATATGGAGCTGCTTGTGCTCCTGATTGACAGACGGATCAGCTTCATTAACCCTGAAAAGCAAAAACAATTTAAGCAACACGATCGGGTCCAAATTAAAAACCATCTAAATACATGTACTTGAGTAATAACAATTTCAGTTGCATTTATTAGATACTAATATCAAAACTTAAACGAGGGAAAGTTATACATTATTAGATGGTATAGACATAAGATTCAATATAACAGATTCATTATTATACGGTAAATTTTGGCGAACAGCAACACGTTTATCGACTACAACCCAATCCCTTAAGATTAGAAATTATTACCATCTTATACTCTGTGAAAGGACAAAGAAGACGCTCATATGGACCAAGAAACAAATAACATGATGAAAAAGAACAGAGTTAACTTAAACAAATCTTTTTTTTTAAAAAAATCTTCCATCTTAAACAGTAGATCTGAAACTACACAAATAACTTAAGAACGAAAATTCAAAAACAAACGGAATCACTCAAACAAAACACATAAATATGAAGAAAAAAGACTCGAGGATCCTTTCAAAATAGTAAGTGAGCTAAATAGTTTGTAAAAGAAAAGAAATTCAGATTAGTTTCACTTCAGCAGCGTATTTGACTTTCGATCAAGACTAAAACTGTGCATGAAGAGCAAAACAAGGAAAATTCACCATAGTTCCTTCTTTGAATGATTAATATACCCTCCAAGGCTCCAAAAAAAAAAAAAATATGAATATATCCTGAGACTCTGAAACATGTAAGAGGTAAAGTTACCCTAAAAAAACAAGTTCGGCAATCAAAACTGAGAGAAAAATCAATGGAACAAAAATAAGCAGCAGTTAAGCAACTCCAGTGAATAAAACGATTAAAGTTGAAGGAAATGAAAAGAAAATTGTAGATATACCGTGAGGAAATCCAAATTTGGAGCAAACTGAAGGATCTGAGAAGCCGCTAAAGGCATGTTGAGAAAGCTGGAGAATCTTTAAAACAGAGACGATAAAAGTTTGGTACGAACAAAAGAAGCAGAGAACTCTAACAAAGCGTGAAAACAGAAGGAGAGAAGAAACAGAGAAACTACAGAAAGTGAACAAATAAAATAAAAATGAGAGAAGGAGATGGAGATAGAAACTTAAGCGTGGATCTGATAATTCATAATATGACAAAAAAAACAATTATATAGTATTAAAAATAATACAAATAGCATTTAATGCACAATATATAAATTTACACGTGTAACTGTTTAAATGTAAGATTTTAGAGAATAATAATATTATTTTATTATTGAGGGGAATTCTCTTAAAATAAATTAAGATGACGTTTAGTTTACTATAATTTTATGAGAGAATTAGAATCGGAAACTGAAATTGAAACTGAATCTGAAACCTGTTTGGTTGACAGGAAATTGAATTGGAATTCAATTTCATATTATGTTTGATTCGCAAAACATATAAGATGAATTTGATTTCAGTAATGTAAAATGACATAATTGCACTTCTTGTTTTTTTTATTTAATTTTAGTTTGTTTTATAATTTACATGTAGCAATATATTATAAAAAATTTAAAAATATTAAAATTTTATTTTATTGAATGATTATTCGTTTCAATAAATTATAGAAAAATATACTAATAAACATCATAAGTTAAAATCATCCCAATTAGGGATGCCCATTGGTCTGGTTGGATTGGGTTTTTGGTTCACCCATCCCGAACCAAGAACAAGGGAACCTCCACTCGACCCGACCCGAATATATGAATTAGAAACCCGACCCGAATATATAAATTAGAAACTCGAACCGACCAGAAAAATAAAAAAATATATATATATATATATTTTTATTCAATAAAAACAATGACTTAATTGAAAAAAATTATATATAGAGGGGTATTATTGTAATTATTCCTAAATATATAAGGAAAATTCTATATTTTTTCGGGTCGGGTCGGGTATTTTTCACCCTAAACCCGAACCCGACCCGAAATCACACTTTAAAAAACCCGACCCGAATATCACACTTAAAAAACTCGATCCGACCTGATTATTTTAAAAAAAACCCTACCCGACCCAATTTTTTTTTTTTAAAAATCTAACCCGAACACCAAAAGAGATTAATGAGGGTAATATGGTCAAATTTCATATTCTCTTATCCAAATAATTTTAATTTCATCATGTTATGGATGAAATTTACTTTCCCTCTCTTGATGAAAATAGATTCCAATTCCCCTTTTGAAAACTTGAACCAAACATGAGAAAGTGATGGAATTGGATTCCAATTCCCCATAATTCCAAGAGATTCAAGCGAACCAAACGTCACCTACCTAAATGTTCAATAATCCAACACTTTATTAATAAATAAATCTTTTATTTATGATATTTTTAATCTTTATTGAATATAAGACATAATTTAGTGTATATATGTGACGCTGAATGTTTATTTATTTTCTAATTACTTTTTAAGAGATAATATTAAAACATCAAATGTAGATACAGACACTAAGAACATCAAATATAAATATTAAATCATAAATAGTAAAAAATAAATAAATAAATAAATAAATGAGAAATAATTGAAGGGAGATGCTTCTCTTGCTCTGCGACAGTCGAGCAGCTGGCTCTAGCTTTTCTCGTTACTAATGACGTCCTATTTTGTCTTTTTATGAAAGTTAGTATTTATAAAAATAAAGTTTGTTGAAAAAAATTAAATGCCAAAAATAACCTCGATGGTCAGTAAGGAAGCGTCTAGTAGAGCCTTGGAGGACTCGAACACTCCCAGATTTAGACAATACATTCTTTCCGTGGAAAGCGACGCTGTCTTAAAACTTAAAAGTATAATATGGGGTAAAAATGTAAATATAAGTCTCCCCTCGGCCTCAACGGCTGATAAGAAGAAAACGAGTGGCCGAGGTGAAAAGGCTGTCGTGTGGCGTGGCCTTATCACTTATCAAACCGCCAAAATGTTTCGACTACGCTATTTTACTACTCGTACAGTAGTTTCCCGGCTTCGACTGACGTTCATATCGACTTACTTCACTTCCTTTTGTCAAATATATACTATTTGCGTTAGACCGCGGTAAAAACAATATGTTTAAAATAAAGTAATATTTTTTTATTTTAATTTTCAAAGTAATTAAAATTTAAAATAATAATAAAATTGTTCATTTTGAAAATAACTTTCAAATTGTACCAGTTTAATTTATTTTAGGTTTTTAAATCGCATCTCTTATACATGAAGATTTTTTTATTAAACTTAAATTATTGTAAAGTAATATATATTTTAAAAAATAATCAATAATAATAAATAAAGTCTTAAAAATAATTATTTGAGTCTAAAACTGTAAAATTATTTTTTACCACAAAATCCTTTAATAAATTTTTATACATCAAAAAATTAAATTTATACCAACCGACAAATTCGATGGACCACAAGCCACATGAGCGGGAGTTACCAACATCACATTTCACGCTCATGCCAGGTCATGGAGCCGGCCGATCTCGCCTGGCTATTTTACCTTCATTCTCTCCAACTGAAGAATAACAAACTATCTACACGTGTTCTCCTACTATTGGTTCGCACCACAATTATTGGGGGATTCGCTGAATCTGAAACCTGTTCGTTCCGTTTATACTTTTAAGTACTAATTTGGCACTTGTGAGTTGTAACCTGTCTATTGAGATTTAAAATCCCTCTTTTCACCCATAGCTTTGCCACGCTTCGAGCATGCGCGCGTATATTTCACGATGCCGACTACTTGATGAATAATTTTGCTTTTTTTTTCCCAATCTAATCAAATTGATCAATTCAATTTTAATAATAGATAATAATCAAAATCAATTTTAGTTATTATATTTTTATGGGAAGATATAACGAAGTACGATGAAATTATTTAAATATTAAATATAAAAAATAAATAAAAAATAAATAAATGAATGTCACATATCATATATTCATTTAATAAAAAATTATAAAATTTATAAAATAAAACATTTTTTTATTAATCTAAGGTGATTATAAAATAATATATATTCTAAATATCCTCAAATATTTGACAATATCCTTCTATCTATTCTAAACAAATTGTCTAAATATGTTCTCCATCTATTTTACTGTTATATAAAGGTTTAATGTAAAAATAAGTATATAAACTATACTCAAAATTAATTTTTGGTGTATAAATAATTTTTTGTCAAAATTAGGTGCCTAATATTTTATCCGTTACACTTTTAGGTGCACGCCGTTAATAAAAGCAATTAAGTAACGCATATTACGTTTATTTTTTTATTTTTAAATAAAATATTATTTAAAATATATATTTAAAAAAAATCTAAATGTGGCATATATCACTTAATGCTTTTTTTAACGGTAGATACCTAAAAGTGTAACGAAAATATTATACACACATTTTTAACAAAAAAATTAGACAATAAAAATTAATTTTGAATGTAGTTTAAACATTTATTTTTATATTAATCTTTTTATAAACAACTATAAAATTGTATATTTATGCTTTCGTGTGCTTCTCACGTGTTGTTGACAACTTTTGATTCGTCACGTGTTGGCCACCATCCAACTAAAAGACAATACACTTTTAGTTACTAAATTCTAATTATTATTTTTGATTAATACTAAATTTTAATTATTTAATATATATGAGCTTATGGAAGGTATAATGGGATGTTCACACGACCATAAATTTATATTATGTGATAAATTTATAAACTTTAAAGGTGAGATAAGTTTATAAAATTTTAATAGATAAAAATAGATTTTTAATAAAAAATACAAAAACTATTTGAATTATACAGGACTTTGAAATTTACAGGGAGTGACTTTACCACTTCAGTTTATCCCACTGTGATGTTATGAATTAACAGTATTTTTTAAATAAAAAATAGTAATATTATATTTATATAATTTTTAAAAATAAAATACTATTATTTCTTATTAGTTGGTAGTGTAAATAGAACTTTTCTTCTGTTACAAAAATGCATTTGTGAATAGTTTTTTTCTTGTCGGAAATAATTATGTTAATAATTCATCTAATTTATCATTCTTTATATTTGTTTTAAAATACGTTTGTGTATTTGTTTTTTTTATGTTATTTAATTAAATCATATAGTTTATAATCAAAATATTAATATTATGTTATTTCAACATACAGGAAAAAGAATAATGCTAGTGTTGTATACAACAGTAATTGACCTTTGGATGGATCTTTGGGGTTAAAGAAAGTGGAAAATCATTACAAGTGGGGATCGGTTTTGGGAGACGAGAACAAAGGGTGCCACGTGGAAAAAAGATAGCGCGAGACGCAACTTAGCAAATAAAATGTGTGACGCCCCAACAACGCCACGGAGCCCTCTAGGGAAAATCTCCGTTGCTATCAACTACTTTTTCGAGGTTATTATCACGTACACTCACGGATATCGAGAGCGGAATCATTGTTGGATTTTTATTGGCTCCTGCTTTGTCAAAGTAGACTTTGTTTTGTTTACTATCGCTGTACAACTCAGAGTCAAAGCAATACCATAGTGACACGTGGATACTAGATCAAAGGATTTTGATCTTGCTGCTAGCTGGTGTCTGAATTACAAAACTACCTCTTTAAAAAATAATTAATTATTTAACAATATTTTTTGTGTCGACGTATTTCATGTAGGCATGTCACATCAAACATCCTCAATACCCTCATCTCACTGATAGAGGTCGATCGGTTTATACAGGAACACCATGATAGAGGACGGTTCTCGGTCAAATTAGGATATAACTGGCCGCTCACAAGAAAGGCTCCATCTGAGATTCTTCGAAGATTTGGAGTACGCTTAACAAGCTCCACACTCTCCCTAAAATTAAGATTTTTGGTTGGGGAGTGTGTCACAATGTCTTTCCAACAGGAGAGAAACTATTGCACGTTAATATTGGCGATGGTATCTACCCAATGTATAAATAAGCCGTTGAAACTTCGTTACATGCGCTTAAGGACTGCAATCAAACCAGAAAGATCCTCACGTACGCTTTCGAGGCTGAGGAACTCGCTCACCACTACCCTGCTCTGTCTTGCAAGGAATGGTTTGAAAGAGATTCTTCCTCTCTTGATCAAAAGGATTCACTCTTTTTCTCATTCTTATTTGAAATATCTAGAATAAATAAAATGGTACACGAGAGTATACTTTAAAACGATAGAGAAATTATTTATGTAGCCTGGGATATGGGGACTATGTTCAAGATCTCGTCAACTTCGCCTTCCTCCGGTTCTAACGTGAAGCTTGATCCTCCAAAGACGAACTGATGCAGACCCCTCGAAGGATTTATTAAAATCAATGTTGACGGAGTTTATCGACCTCAATCTCAGGAGGCGATAGTGGGGTTGTTGCTCGGGACCACCACGAGATGGTCGTAGGAGGTTGTCGCGGAAATTCGACCCCCCCCCCCAAACTCATGAATCAGTTGAGGCTATGGCCTTTATTTTAGGTATTCAATAGCAGTTCAACATGGTTAAGATCAGACAATTATCGAAGGGGATGCCATTTTAATTGTCAACAGACTCTCTAACCCTAAGAAAACATTTTCGATGACTGAATTGATTCTCAACAAGACTCGGATTAAAACTGCAAGCCATCCCAACCTCAAAGTCTAGTACACTAACAAGAGGGCGAACCAAGTTGCACACTCACTGGCGAAGTAGGCCTTGTCGATCACCAATCCCTTCTGATTTATTTGGACGAATCCAGTTGTTTTAAGAATGATGCACTTCTTGACACCATTGATATCTAATGTACTTAAAAAAAAATGTAGGTATGCCACAGTATTATTCAGTCTACATGAACATGGTACAAGCAACAAATAACGTTGATAGTTAAATAGTTGTTTTCATCCAATTAATGGATAATTTACCTAAAAAATGAAAAGTTTGGATTAAAGTGCTTAAAAAAAGAATAAAAGTAATTATTTTATCAAAAGTTAAAAAATAATTTTATAATTATATCATTTTTATTTTAAAGTTTTTTTTTTACATTTTAAGAGTTTTTTTAATTTCTTTAGAAACAAGAAACTCATAAAAATGAAAAATAAAAAAAATCCAAATTTTATTATATAAATTCATATATATTATGGATTTTTTCCACATTTATGATCTCCTACATTTTTAACAATTTTATAGATTTGTATTTTTAAAATTAAGAACAATTATATATAAAATCACAACATAAATTTTGAAAAAAATATATATTTTTTATTTGTTTTACTTTTTTATGATTTTTTTAATTTTAATTTTATAATAAATAATACGTTCTATTTTGATTAAATATATTTTAACAAAAATGTATCAAATAATATATAAATAAATAAATATACAGTGGAAAAATGAAAAATATAGTAAACTACAAAGATGATGAAAAATATTTATATTTTTTATTTGTTTTACTTTTTAATTTTAATTTTATAATAAATAATACGTTCTAATTTGATTAAATATATTTTAACAAAAATGTATCAAATAATATATAAATAAATAAATATACAGTGGAAAAATGAAAAATATAGTAAACTACAAAGATGATGACATATTAAGCCGAAATAATATTCCCATGGGCTCTTGGAAGATGTTTCCAGGCGAGATTGAGATTAGAAATTTAGGGGGGAAAATGTAGAAAGGGGGTAATTTAGTCATTAAAAAATTGGCTCGCGTGGCACCTTACATTTGGTCTATGATTCAAGTTAAGTGTATGATTGGGTGATTCTAAGTCAAGTTGAAGAATATTCAAAACACCAACTTGGTTGCTTTCTTGTTTTAGTTAGCAACGTCACTATGCAATTTATTTTCCTTTCATTTGAAATAATAATTATTATTAATTTAAGAGCGTTGTTTTTTCTTCGCTCCACCTAACCACATTTGACAATCATAGCTCCAACGTTACATTTCTTTAAAGGGTAAAGTATAGTAATGGTCACTGAACGTTTCTAAAGCTTGCATTTAGGTCCCTCAACTTTTAAAAAATGCAATACAATCCTCTAATATTTTATTCGTTTGCAATATGGTCCCCGAAGTAACCGGCCGTTTAACTCCGTTACACTGTCGTTAGTACGTTTGCAATATGATCAATGAACTTTCCAGGCACTTGCATTTAGGTCCCCCAACTTTTAAAACTTGTAACACAATCCTCAATTTCATTCTAAACCCCAAATTTCTTTTCGATCTTGAATTTCCTTTTTCGTTTCTCTCTTCTCATTTTCAACGTAATTTTTCAGTCGGGGATGCATGGGAAATTCTAATCTAACCTAACTTTGAATTAGGTGGAGGTGTTGACTTGAATAAGGGTCCATTGAGAGAAGACCCGACAAGGGACTATCGGACCATCACGATTCAAGGTGTAATGTTAGATACAAGTCATCTTAGGCGAAACAAAGATGTTCGATGAAATGCTTGTGACAAAAAAATGGGGTTAGAAATGCAGAGTTGACAAATATACTAAGATGACTAAGTATCATTGTTGAAAGTCACCAACAAAGCTGGAATTATTTTGTATCAATGACATATAATAATTTCTTCGTTTAATCATTGTGGTTAAAGATTTTCCAACAGATGATCAAATATAATAAAATCCCAAACAACAGCTTTGTAACACCCCAATCATTAGGTCAGTGACCAAAAGGTAAGAATTTAAAACTCAGTGGTTTAATTAGAATAATTTGAAATTTTAAGGATTTATTGTAGAAATTTTCGGTCAGGACTTGATACTAATTTGGGATTAATGGAAGGGCAATATGGTCTTTTCACCTGAAAATTTTATATTCTCTCTTTTAAGGGAGGTAACACGTGGAATAGGGGAAAAGTCTGGAAACATTTATTTCTTCTTTCTCCTTGCCCGTGGAAGCCATTACAAAGGTAAGTTTCCATGATTTTTGTTGGTTTCTAAATATTTAGGTTGGTGTTGGTAGCTTGGGTGTTATAAAAGCTTAAGGAAAGCTTGCAATAGATTAACATAACAAGATGAGAAAATTAGAAAAGGATTTGTAAAATGGGTTTTGAAATGAATTTTTGATATGGTGTAGTTTTGTTGTTTTATGGCTAAATTTGACTTGTCAATGGGCTATTGAAAGAGATAGAAAATTCAGAATGGATTAAGAGTATGATTGGAAAACATGGTATGATTCTTAGATGTAAGTGTTCTAATGAGATTTGTATGTTAGGAAGTAGTAAATGAAGACAAGTTGGTTTGGATGCATAAGTTTGAGTTTAAAGGCTTTATGAGGGATAAAAGTAAGAGATTTAGAAAGATTTTGGTTGATTTTTGAATTGAAAATAGCAATTATGGGCACGGAGTATCGGTACCTGTAGACAATACCGATACTTCAAGGCTAAATCTATGGAATTCTAAGGGTGGTATCGATACTGGTTGAAGAGGGTATCGATACTGAGTTGGTATTATCGATACCATGGGTATTTATCGATACCATGTGTATAGTATTGATACCATTTTCAAGATAAATTTCCAGAACGTCAGAATTGTATCGATACCGTATGAAGGTATCGATACCCCTGAAGGGTAGTATCGGTACTGTAATGATAGTACCGATACTTCTAGGCATGAAATGAAAAGTTAAGTGTTTATTTCATCATAAGTTATTATGATTGGATATAAGTGATTCAAAGTACGATATTGATTGTTGATTGTTTTGTGTAGTGGTTGAACATAGACAATTTTTGGTCAACTCGACATTATAGTACCAATCCAAAAGTGTTAAGGACTTCAGTGAGGCAAAGGTGAGTGCAACTTCTTTGTTTTGTATTACAATGAGGAAGGCCACCTCAGTGTTTCGATCGAAAACCTTTCACTTTCTTATATGTTATAATTTATAATGTTTATTCACATTATATTATATAAGTTATGTTTTATAATTATGTGTATATGATTATGGAAATGTGACATTTGAACATATGTATTTGAAATGGACCAATATGAAAGCGCATATGTGGACAAGAGATACTTCGAATAATGAATTGCAAATAATTATGTGGTTAAGAGCCCAAGGTATATGTATGAGGATTAGAGGTATAGTTGGCATGCCAAGAGTCGAGGGTCTATGTGGTAATTCGGGACAATTATATGGCACTTCGATGCAAATACGAGCTGTGGTGACAGCATCAGTGCACAACCTCAATGTACTCAAATACCTAGAGTTTTTAGAAGTATACGTTGGGCATTTGAAAACAAATCTCTATCAAACGAATAAAATACCTAAGTATACCTTCTTGTTATGGAGAATAAATTTGGAATTCTTATGAAATATTTTGATAAATAAATAAAGACTTTTTCTATAAAGTTAGTACTCTTTAGTTTTTGCCTCACTAAGTCATCGACTTAGCGTGTGATTTCCTCACGCATAGGTTTGAAGAAAGTTAAAGATTGATTGGTTGAGGATAGCATACCCCGTAAAGATCAGATCAAGATAAATTAAATGTAGGTTTTTGTTAATTTTGTAAACTGTGGCAGGTACTATACGTTTAATTTGAAATGCTCTGATCTATTTTGTAAACTCATATATTTTGTATCTATGTAAATTATTAAAGCTTTAATGTAAGTATGAAGGTGAAATTGTTATCTTATTTTTAATTAAGGATTTCTACCTATTTATTTTTATTAAAAATTTAATTTGTCTTTATCTGTTAATTATCTATGTTTTGATAAGTCAGTGTGACACATCAGATTCGTATATGTGTCGGGTACGGGTTAGGGGTGTTGCAGGCTTCACCTTTCAATCTCTTTCGCTCACATGCACTCTCGTTTTGTGTAACACCTCAACCCGTACCCGACCCGGATACGAGTCCGAGGAGTCATATTGACCAGTCAAAGCATATACTTTTATAAAAACCATAGAAAATTTAAAATGCTATTCTATAAAGTAATTATGTTACATAAACATGTTTAAAACCTTAACATACTCTATTAGAGCGTACATATATAATGACTTAGTTATATGCCAACATACTAAATTATATGACAAGACATATTTTACAAAATATTTCTGATATGAACTTTGCGCGAAGATATACTATTTTTCGGATCCGAAGCTTGATCTTCTGACTTATCCACACTTACGTGTAAGACACTTACACGCTAGGTTATAAACTTAGTGAGACATGTAAATACATAAAGTAAACTAACAAATACATGAACATCTTATGTAATACACATTATACTTATATTCCTATTGAACTCATCATTAACATGTTTATCCTTACTTATTTCCTTGTCATTAATTCAATTCCATCATATGAGCATATATTGAACATAAACATATAATATAATTTCAAAACACAACAATACATGAATAATTACTATGATCATATCATACATAACCATATAACATCTCATATCACCATTACACATATGCACTTGATACCATTATTATCATATGATCATAACTTATCACTTATACATATCACATATACCATTTCACGAGAAACAAACATATTATTATATCAAATTATGTTTTCTTTTCAAAGCCCATGCACACTATTGAGAACTTAAGGTATGTGAGTACATAGAGGTTATGCAAAATGTTGTCACCACAGCTCGTATAAATCCCACAAGGGGCGCATAGAATTTGTCCCGTAGGACCACTATGTTCCGAAGGACCACTGTGTCCCGAAGGACCACTATGTCCCGAAGGACCACTGATAATCCCTCGACTCTTGGCATGCAAACTATACCTATAGCTCTCATAACACATGACATGGACATTATTTTTTTATATCTTTTCACATATTTACGCAGGCACATAGTTCACTTTCACATAGCATATTTCCATGTAATTCACATTCACTTATCATATAGTTTTTCACTTTTACTTGTATTCCTTTTCACATTGTTCATAGTCATGATTCTTATCTCATAACACATGTTCACATATACATGTTCTCATACAATCCCTTCATTCGATTATAACATTTAATCTAGCTTATTATACTAACATGTATTCATATCATTCATGTCACATACATAACGTATCATATAACATTCTAATAGAAACACATATGAATCATATTACTTTCACATATATTTTATCATATATCTCATGATCACATGACCTATTTCATAAATACATGCATTACATAGTTCACACATAAAGATGCATTCAACAATTAGATATATGCATTTACTTATTGACATACATCTAACACCATATCATTATATGTTTATGCTTTAGTACTCATATCATATAATATCGGAATTAGACTCATTGCAAGTCTTAATTCCTTAACATAACATACACTTACTATCATGTACTCACCTGGTCTCAATGAACACTCTTAAGCTCTTGTTTTCTTTGCGTATCTTACTCTACCGACCTATCCGAACTTTGCTTTCGAACAATGTCTACACAAATATATTTATACTATCAGTATCCCATTGATATACTATAATCTATACTTTCTTAAACTGAAAGAAATATTATTCCATTTCCCATTGAAGTGCATCGGTACATTCTACAGTGTATCGATGCATCCCTAACATGTGCATCGATGCACTACCCATGTACGATACACAATTCACCTTCGATGTTTTCATTTTAAGGGGTGCATCGATGCACTCCTTATGCATCGATGCACTAATAGCATTCGATGTTCATTTATTTGAGAGTGCATCGATACACATTAAAGATGCATCGATGCGCACAACCCAAAAATTACATTTTAAGCCCGAAAATTCTTACTTTATCCTCAATTTATACTTATTAACCCCTATTTATACCATAAAACTTATCTATACATGTAACCCTTCTTATAACACTATAACACTTCATTATCTCTCATAATTCACCATAATTCTTGAATCAAAGAATTTCATCAAATTTTCCATGTTCCTAGTTCAATTCTATCACCTCTAACTCTTAATTAACCCTTTGACTAGTCAATCCATCCTTAGAACTTCAAAACCTTTCTATAACAAAATTTCATTCTGAACTCTTAATAGAAATTCCTTTATATTTCTCTTTCTTGGTGTTTTAAGCTTATATAAGCTTTACTTAAGCTTATATACATAACACCCAAATAATCAAAACCTACTTAATATTCAAGAAATCAACAACTAAAATCAAACTTACCCTTAACAATGGAAGCCAACGTGAAGAAGGAAGAAGAAGAAATAAGCTTTCCAGAAAACTCTCCCCATTCCCACATGTTGTCTTTCTAAATAAGGGAGATAAAAATATCCTCCAAGCCAAATTACCATAATAACCTAAATCCTTTCATATTTACCCTTTATCCAATATTGAAATATTCTTATAAAATCCTTAAACTTTTTAATTTCCTAAATTAATCCCCAAATTTCAAAAATTCTTATTTTAGTCACTGACCAGGATTTCAGGATATTACATTTGGATTTGTTCTTCAGTTTTCCGCTATGTAAAATTGTAAACCCAAGCAGTGCTTTGTCTTTAAGCTTTTTATTTACAAAGGAAAATTGAGGAAGAATTGTTGGAACGCAACCCTATTGCGTTTATTTCTTAGCCTCTCCTCACTCTGCAATGGGTATTATTTTCTCTTTTGGGCTATTCAGAAGTAAGCTTTTCTTTTTCGCACTTTCTCATTTTTAGCTCACATTGTGTGTTTTTGTTGAAATTTTTATGTTTTTGGAATTACATGTCAAGGATATGGATATTCAATGTTAGTTTTGAACCAAAACTATCTAATTTTATTTCTTTATTCTTATCAAACTTTTAGTACTCCTTATGAAAGATATTCAGTCCATCAGATAAAATGAAAGAGGGTTCTAGGCTAATTTTTTTGATATTATTTTTGGTTTTTCTTTAATCAGGGAATTGGTTGTGTATTGACATAGTGAAATCGCCAGGCTCAATCCGAGATACTGCTGGTACTAGTTTACTCGGAATTGTATGATCCGACCTGTGGTTTTCGGCATCTTGTGAACTCGTATTCTTTTTAATAAGTTCATGTTGATTATGGGACTGATATATGCATGCACGCAACTCGAAAGGCATCATGACATGGTAATATTTTGGAGCAACTACTTGATATGTTGCCCGGTCATTGCACATTTTCACCTTCATTTCTGGCATATATATGTTTGTTGCAGTGTCCTCTATGTTTACAATGTCTTTTATTGCTGACATGCCATGAATTTACAAGAATATGGAGTCTTATGGATTTTAGTTCTGCTATATGCTTTAGATTCTCATCATTTTTGGCTATTGAGGAACATTAAACATGGAGCATTAGAAGCAATTATATTAAAAGGGTAGGCCATTAATGCATTTGCAACTGGTAATGTTGTATTTGGCATCTAATGTCTATCTTAAACAACCCATTTGACGCCTTAGCTTTTGGAGTGACTATGACCGAACCTCTGTCCCTTTATTTATTAAGTCCTCATTTTGAATGAGTTATTAATTGATATTCTTGGTTTTTTAGTTATTGCTTTTGTATGATGTAGTTCTATGAACTAAAACTCTTTACAATTTTCGCAGCCGTTGGATGCATGCTCAAGTTCCATCCAAACCTATTAGATTGTCATACCAAAGTGCGACAGCTACGAACAAGACAATTGGCCTGTTACTTTACTTCAACGGTTTATGCAATATCCGTGATAGGTGCACTTTTCATGTTCAAAGTGCAACAGCCGTTGGATGTGCATACAATAAACCTCAAATTTATATTGAAGTAAACATGTCAAATAACAAATTCATGTTCAAAATTCCAAACACTTCAATACATTTTAAACCCCAAATTCCAAAATATTTTAATTGCATTCTAAACCCTAAATTAAAGTATTTTAGAATTTAGGGTTTAAAATGTAATTAAATTATTTTAGAATTTGGGGTTTAAAATGTAATTAAATTATTTTAAATTTGGGTTTAAAATAAAATTGAGGATTGTGTTGTAAGTTTTAAAAGTTGGGGACCTAAATGCAAGCGCTTGAAAAATTTAGTGACCATATTGCAAACGTACTAATGGTAGTAACGACGTCATACGGCAGGTTACGTCGGGGACCATATTGCAAACGGACTAAATGTTGGAGAACTGTACTGTAAGTTTTAAAAGTTGGGGGACCTAATGCAAGTTTTAGAAAAGTTCAGTGCCCATTACTATACTTACTCTTCTTTTAATTAGGCATGATATCAGAAAATTATGTAACATTTTTTTGAATTGGAAAAGAGGCCTAGAAGATTACATTAAACTCTTAATACGAGTGGCCAAAGCGTCACACTCTACCAGCTCGAAAACATCCGGAGGAAAAAGAGCGACGTTCAAAGAGACATGGTCCGCAAGCCTTGTAAGTTTGTCTGCACCTTGTTACATTCCCTTGGGAACCATTTAATTTAGTGGTCCACGATTGCATCTCAAGTTGTACATCGCACGCACCAAAGCCATATTGCTATCGACTCCATCTTTATCCTCGATCATCTTGATTGCATTTAGGCAGTCATTTTGGACAATCACTCGTTCATAACCATTTTCCCATGCAATCTTTAAACCATGAATATTCCCCACAATTCGGCTTGGAGTGATGAGCAGTAACCAGTCGAATGAGTAAAGCCCAAGATCCAATTTCCTTCACAATCTCGAAAGACTCCTGCTGCAGCACTTCTTGATGTATCAGTTGAGGCAGCTCCATCAGTATTAAGACAGAACCATCCAGGTGGGGGTTTTGACCACCAACAGACACAGCAGGGTTCGTTGAATTAGCAGTGGGGTGTAACTTGCAATTATTAGTGTTTTGCCCATCCTAACTTTGGCTGAAAACTGCTCCAGCGAAAGGCATTCAAGAGTGAACGTGTGGTTGCACCTTCGTTTCCATAGATGCCATGCTAAGGAGAGAAAAAGAAAGTGCCATGGAATGTTCCAAACATTTGCAATCGATTTCTGCTCTATGTTACTCAGTAACCAAGTATCAAAATCCATAGCAAAAACTAACCTCCGGTGAGTAGGGATAATGCATGACCATAATTTTCTTACTTTATCGCAATCTCTTAGAACATGTAAGATAGATTCTTGTGGATCCACAAAGGGAGCAAGAAGCATCTAGAGTCAAACTTTCTAAATTCGTCATGAGACGATGATGGAGAGCAGACCAATGAACACCCTAATTCGTTGTGGCACTTGCATCCGCCAAACATTGCTCCATTTGCAGTTTCGGTGGGACCAAGTTTGAGATGCTAAGGATTCATAAGCAGAGCAACATTGAATTCAGGATACATTCCATCTCCACATACATTATTTTGTTCATCACCTGCCATGGGGGTTTAATGGCAATAATGTGGCATATGGCATCCTCATGAAGTAAGGTCCTTAGATAGTCAAGGTTCCAATCACCTTTCGATTACTAATCGCCAAATTGCATTGAGGGATGACTTGAACAGAATCTAAGAAATGTTCACGAAGGGCACCGATTTTTGGCACCCAAACTCGTTCCAAACTTGATTCCAGCACCCGCCCAAAGGACCATGCTACATTGGGTCGAAAGAGATTCCAAATATTTGAAAGGAGAGCCATAAATAAGAGCTTACTGGCCGATAAATAGAGTGAGGGAAAAGATCATGTATCTTGTATTTCTGTCGCAAAAGCCGAATCCAAACTCATCCGGTTTACTAATTACAGCAAAACAGATTTCATTATAAGATTTGGTTATGTAATCGAACACGATGCAACCCCAAGCCACCATTAGGTATTTTTATTTTATTTCTAACATTCTATTTAAAGTCAAAAGATCTATCTATAATAAAATAATTAATTAATAAACAATTAACGTTCTAAATATGAGTTTTTTATCTTAAAATAAATGTAAAGGGTCGAAAAACTAAATAAAATAGAACAAAATGGCTATATAGTCAACGTTAGAGACTTTTACCTTAAAAAAATGTCGAGGTTAAAATATTCCAATCAAACAATATCCCTTATCAAGATGGCGAAGATGGATTAACCCGTGTTTATCGACAACATCTATCTTAGTGCTGGTGAACGGCTCTCCATCGAGTAATTTCAGGATTAAAAGAGGGCTACACATCAAGGTGTTATTGTCTCCGCTTCTATTCACCTTATAGGGGAAGCTTTGAGCGGATGCTTGAGAAAAGCTTCTGAAGTGGGGCTGTTTGAGGGAGTCTTGGTAGGCTCAGAGGGATTGCATCTATCACATATCCAGTTCGCAGATTTGATCGTTTGCTTAGGAGAATTTGGAATTAATGAAAATATTAAAAGGCTTTTGAGAGTGTTCAAAGTAGCTTCGGGTTAAGGCTCAATATGCGGAAGTCAAGAGTTTTGGAGTAAACATCGAAGCGAGGTGGGCAGAAGCAATTCTTTGTGATTGAGGTTCTTTTCCTACCACGTACCTGGGTCTTTCGCTGAGTCGTTGAGCAATTCAGTTGATTTGGAAGCCTGTAAATGGACAAATTCCTGCTAGACTTGAAGAGTAAAAGGAAAGCTTATTTCTTCCGAAGGTTGCCTTATTTGGTAAATATGTTGTAGCTAATATTTGATTTTCTTCGTTGTTTTAGATGCCCGTAGCTGTAGCTTCCAAGCTTTACAAAATGATCGCAGATTTCTTATGGGGTTCGAACAAGGGCAGAGCAATCATGGGTAAAATGGAAGATATTTGTAAACCAAAGCTCTTTGAAGGTTTGGGATGTATCGATATGAGAATAAAAAATGACTCTTTATTGGACAAGTGAATCTGGAGATTTGGGCGAGAACCTGATATATGGAGGAAAATAGTGGTCGCAAAAACGGTCATGATCATTTTGCATTGCTACCTAAACTAGAGTCGTTGAGAAGAGCGTGTTGGATGTGGAGAAACATCACGTCTCCTTGTCTAGGTCCGAAGATTTGTTCTCGAATAAATGCAGATGTGTCATTGAGGATGGTAGTTTTATTGACTTTTGGAAAGATTGGACCGAGGTTTCGTCGCTTAGATTGTCTTTCCCAGAATCTACAATGTGGTTGTTAGAAAAGTTGACAAAATTTCAGATTTTGATTCTAAAGTAATGAGGTGTGGGTTTGGAATATTGCTATTCAAAGGATTTTATTCAAGTGTGAGTTTAGCGTTGGGATGTGTTTATGAAGACGATAACAGAGCAGTTCGCGGTTGTCCAGCTAAGGATCTTTTGAGATGGGTCGGTTCATCGGATGGGTCGTACTCCCCGAGTGTTTTTGGCAAATGAAGCGAGCATTGAGTATGAGAAAGATTGGTATGGAACTTAGTTTTGGGCGAATTAACTCCTCCAAAGGTTGAAGCCTTTGTTTGGAGGATTGTTCGTCAACGTATTCTGACCCTTGTTAATTTAGCTAATCGGGGGGTGATCAGGTTGAATTCTTGTCTCTGTGTTTTTGCCAAAAGGAGCAGGAGACGGTTAACCCTTGTTTGTCACTCGTTTGGAGGATTTGGCAAAGGTGGGTTATGCTTTGGAATATTAACTTTGTTGTCCTGGGCGGGGCAAATGTCTAATTATTCCTGCAGATTAGTTTGGCGTTTGACTATTTGGAATTATCTGGTCTATTGGTTGTGCAGAAATGAAGTGTATTTAGTAACAAAAGTTTTACCGTTGATCAAATATTGATTTGGCTTCATGAGGATTGGTTTTTGGTTAAGAGCTTATGGCCATTATCTTGCCCTTCGGTCCTTGATTTTGTCAGATATCCTTGCCTAGCTGCTGCTAGTGGATAGTCGTCTCGAATCTTTGTTCAGTTGAATGTAGTTGAACTAGCTTTGTATGGCATTTTTGTTGTGTGACCGTGTGGTTGTAGTGGTGTTGTTGCTTGTTTCAGCTGTTTGAGGGTGCAGGTTCTCTTAAGCGTGGAAGCAGTTGGGGTTATGCTCCGTTTGTGGGCTATTGGCTCTGCTGTGTTTCGTTTAGCACTAATTTAGTTTTTGCTGGTAGTTGTGAATTGCAGCTATGCTTTGCTTCGTTTTCTTAATCAGTTTCTGGACATTAAACTGCAAGTAAAGTTCGAAGGACTTAAAATTTGGCTTTTCTCATTCCGTGGTTTGTTTGAAGCTTGGTGTTGTAGCTTGGAGAGTGCTTTCGCCTTTATTTCTTTAAGCCTACTGCGTTGGTGGGTAGATTTTGGGAACTCTTTACTGGTTTCGTTTCTCATTCTGGTGTGTTTGACCTTGGTCTATTTGTTGGTCTATTTGTGGTTGAGTTTTAGTGGTGAAAGAATGATGTGTATTGACATCGATTTAGGACACTTTTTCTTCCACTTAGGTTTAGGGACTTTTATTTGAATCATACAAAACCCCCTTTTCAAAAAAAAAAAAAAAAAACAAGCAATAGCTGGTTCTCGACAATATTACCAAAACTTTATACATTGTATAATGTGAATATGGAGTAGAATTCTCGTTGCAATTTATGACTAACTTTAACGATGCACTCGTCATCCTCTCGATATTACGGTTGTTACTTCTAATCTCTCTGGGTACTTAGAAGCCAATAAAACTCAAGTACAATGATCAAAGCTGTATAATAGAATAGAAATAGAAATGATATTAATAGAAGATCCAATTCACAAATAATCCAAATCATTAAGAACACAGTAGATAACATTCAATGGAGTTCATCAAACCAGAAATTAAATGGAAATAGCTCTCTTTAAACTAATTCGACCAATCTCTCATGGATCCTTGATCACGTGGGTCAACTTTCTGTCGTCAAAAGTTGCTGATCAGTTGACTCCGACGAAACTAATCCCAACAAATGCTGAAGAGAAAAGAAATTATGAAGGTGATTTAGTCTCAACAGTCTGTCCTCATGGAAAGTCATTACTTGATGTGGATAGCGTTATGTCCATTGTGATAATCTTTCAAGTATCCCAATGCGGCAAAATAAGCAGCACACGTCTGATTCTCCTGGACTCGATAGAAGATCTGCATCAGACCTAATGAGTTAGCATTGGTGAAACAAGACCATGGTAAACAATGGTCAACTTACACTCTTCATCTTCAACATTGAAAACAAAAAAAAACTCCATTGTCATAGGTAGCATCTAGTGCCGAATTAAGCCAATCAGAACCATTATTGAACTCAAAAGTCTTACATGCAAAACAAACTTACATAAATTTTGAAGCCACTCATCCATAAAAGAAAGATGACACATTTTGGGAGGTTGCATTCACCTAAAATTCCATAAATGCGACAACTTAAAGGTTCTTGATTAAAAGGAAAGCGAAGCTGTATGGTTGAGAAGGCAAATAAGCCAAGAAACGAGGATAATACAAAAATTTCATGTTTTCAGGAGATATACTGGGCTAACACCGAAAAGAAAAAAAAAATTCCGTTGCCGGGACTTGAACCCGGGTCTCTCGGGTGAGAGCCGAGTATCCTAACCAACTAGACTACAACGGATTGGTTTTAAGTGATGTATAATAATAATACTTATTAGTTTACTGTCAGCGAGTTTGGTTTAGTGTGTTTTCCCTTCCCTATCCGTTGAGTTGGCAATGGATTAGTCTTCTAATTGTTGTTTTGATTGTATACTCTTTAAGGTTTTCTTCAAGCTGCGCTGTTAATTGGGTGCTAAGAAAAGACAATGAAATGTTGAAGGAATGAATTCATTTTAGATTTAACGTCCATGGACTGTAGTGTTTAACAAGAAATAAACTACGTGAGGACCAAATTACAACCAACAACAACAAATACAAAACAGGTTGTCAAAGTTAGAGGAATTTTAAACTAAAAAAAAATATTGTGGATCAAAATACTTTAAAAAAGTAATAAAAATTAAATTAAATATTTAATATAATATTAGAGAATATTTAATCGAATACTATATATATATTATATATATAATATATATATATATATAGGAGCGAAAGGAATGAAACTTTTACGCGCGCATTTATTTCGACTCAGATAGAAACTTCAATGTAGCTACTTTGACTTGGCAAAACAAAGCCAAAAATGAGAAGACCTCTCTCCTGGCTAAATCTACAAGATAATATGTTGGAATTATTTATTTCACGAGATAACGTTCTCTCAAGATTAATTGCTGAAGTAGGGCGAATTGCACAGTGTTGGCCGTAGTCGCCATGCCTTCCGGGCGACCTACGACGTGGCAGCTTCCGACGAGGGAATAATCGTGTGCATGGGACATGCACAACTCAACCCATAGGTCGCCATGCACTCCGGGCGACCAAGCTTTTAACCCTCTGCACGCCCTGCATGTCATAGCTGGGAGATTCCTGCCTGACCCAAGCTTTAACCTCTGCTCCCTCATGCATGCGTTGCATCTATAGAGCGGGACGTGCAGAATATTACATGGCCATGCAAGGAGACAAGGTCACCGGGCGTGCATGGCGACCTCCTTGGTCGCCCGGAGTGCATGGCGACCTATGGGTTGGGTTGTGCATGGGACGTCTGAAGCTGCCACGTCGTAGGTCGCCTGGAAGGCATGGCGACCTACGGCCAACACTGTGCAATTCGCCCTACTTCAGCAATTAATCTTGGGAGAACGTTATCACGTGAAATAAAATTCCAACACATTATCTCGTAGATTTAGCCCCTCTCTCCTTGTATTTTCTCTTCCGCCCTTACCAAACATTACTTAATGATGCAGATTGTTAGAGCTTAATTTAGCACAAATTAATAAAGATATAAAAATAAATATAATTGAGAATATGAAAAGTAAACTATTTTCTTTGTATATTAATAATAGAAGACCCATTTAAATAGGTTTCTACTAAACTAATTAATTATTAGAAATATTCCATCTTTGTTTAATTGCATCCTAGATTACCCTATCTAAGGAGGACGTCTTTAAGAATTACATGTGATTATTGATGGCAAATTGTTATGGAAATCACTATTGGTTTTAACGATTAGCCGACATGGATTTTTCAAATCGAAAAAGGAATATGATTAATTAATTTTGTTAAGTTCACAAAGTAATGTCAAACTTTATTTAAATATAAAAACAAGAAATATTTTGGCATGTTCCGGGGCAAAGAATCTTTATGTTTTATTTTCGTTGTAAAGAAGAAAACCTAAATTGAACTCCGAGTATCCTACTTAGACTGGGAGTGGGTTTTCAAGAAATCGTTGTTAACTCGAACACTGCTAAAGGGTGAACCCTATAAATATAAATTAATCACCTAATTGCTCTTTGTCCGATGTTTTCAGGATAAACAAATCATGAAAAGGTGTAAATTCTCAGCTGAACAAACGGGACAGTGGTGTCATCTTCTTATGATATTTTAGCTACCATCCGTTCATATCTTTGGTAAACATCTTACGAGTTTTCTGGCTGTCTGCCGTTCATAAAGGTTGGCTCAAACTCCACCAAGACCAATCCCTAATCCTTCTTCATCGGGAACATGTCCATATCCATCTCTTTTCCACTTCTCCGGTAACAGCTCGGACTGCAGATTCTATGATCCCTTCTACAATGCCTCGTACGAGGCTCTCATCCCCGACGAGTTGATCGATGCAAGAATTTCTGTTGCGGAAGACGGCTATCGGATAGAGTAAATCGCAACTGATAATTTGAGAAAATAAAATGAAGATAAAAAAGACACAAATTTACGTGGAAACCCCTAAATAAAATAGGGTAAAAACCACGGGCAACGGTAGAAGAATTTCACTATGAGAAAATAGGAATTACAACTTCTCTCGATCTACTAAGGAGAAAACAATGATAATTCCCTCTTGATAAAAAGGAGAAAACAACTCTCAAGAAACTCTCTAAATTCTCTCTAGTATTGGAAGAAAGCTAGAAATGCTTTGGGATGATTTTGAAGCTAAATGAGTTAGGTTATTTATAGTTGAAACCTAAGAACTAATTTGTAAATACCATAAAGTTTAATGACTAAATTATGATTTAGCCATTGTCCAAAAATCAACAATTTGGTGCCAATTAATGCACATGCACCGAAAGATTTTTTGTCCACCGAAAGATTGCCATCAACTTGCATGTTAAGTTGAATTTTCAACAATCTCCCACTGAAGATTTAATTGGAACAATCATATCTTCACACCATTCTTTCTACCTTATACCTTCATGTTGCTTACATTTCTGACATGCCACAAGAGGATCGACACCAAGTAAATTTATCAGAATTGATTGCCTTTGTCATGAAATCTGCTATGTTGTCTTTGGTATGGATCTTCTGCATATCTACTGTCCATTCTTCCACCTTTTCACGAATGAAATGGTACTGAACTCGTATGTGCTTTGTCATTGAATGAAACGCTAGATTCCTTGCTAGATGCAAGGCGCTTTGACTGTCACAAAATAGAGAGACATAATCTTGATTGTGCCCAAGCTCCTCCAATAGCATCTTCAACCAAATTGCTTCTTTACTGGCTTGTAGCTGCTACATATCTGCTTCTGTTGTGGATGTAGCCACAACTGACTGTAATTTTGAGGTCCACCAGCAACTTTGAACACATATCATGTAGTAGATTTGCTTTTATCCAAATCCTCTGCATTGTCAGAATCTACATACCCATTGATTAATAAGTTTGATCCTTCGTAACATAATGCAACATTTGAGGTCCCTTTGATATATCTCAGGATCCTCTTCACAATATTCCAATGCTCTTTGCCTGGATTTGCCATGTACCGACTAACCACTCCCACTGCTTGTGCAATGTCTGGTCTTGTGCATATCATAGCGAACATTAAACTTCCCACTGCCGATGCATACGATACTCGAGACATCTCCATCCTCTCTTCTTCACTGTTAGGACTCATACTGGAGGATAATTTGAAGTTAATAGGAAGAGGAGTAGAAATTGACTTACAATCTTGCATGCTGAATCGTGACAAGATCTTCTTTAAGTAATTCTTTTGTGAAAGTCAAATCTTCCTATTACTTCCGTCTCAGTGAATTTGCATCCCTAGAATCTTGTTTGCTGATCCCAAGTCCTTCATTTCAAATTCCTAGCCAGTTGTGTCTTCAATTCTTCAATACGATCTTGTTAGGTCCTGCAACCAACATGTCATCCACATACAACAACAATATAACAAAATCGTTATCACCAGACCTCTTGAAATAAGCACAAGGGTCAGCATTAAGTCTGTTGTATCCAAGGCACATAATGAAGGAATCAAATCTCTTATACCAACACCTCGGCGCCTGCTTTAGACCGTACAGAGATTTTTTCAACCTGTAAACCAAGTTCTTCTTTTCTTTTTCTTCAAAACCTTCAGGCTGGAGCATATAAATATTTCTTCTTCAAGATTTTCATGAAGAAAAGTTGTTTTAACATCTAGCTGCTCTAAATGTAAGTCCAATGTAGCACACATTGCCAAAACTACTCGAACTGTTGTTAGTCGAACCACAGGAGAAAATATTTCATTGAAAACAATACATTCTTTTTGAGCATATCCTTTGACCACCAGTCTTGCACGATACCTCTCAACTGATCGTCACCATTTCGCTTGATTTTGAAAACCCATTTGTTACCAATTGGCTTCATTCCTTGTGGTAGTGGCACAAGGTCTCATGTATTATTTTTTATGAAGGGCTTCGATTTCTTCTTGCATTGCCATCATCCACAGTGAAGCATCTGAGCTGTTTATTGCCTCCTGGTATGTTGATGGCTCACCGTCCTATGTTAAAAGACAATATGCAATATTACATTCTATAACATAATTTGAGTGCCAATTGGGACGTCTTCTCATACGATCTAATTGACGAGTTGTTGGAGCTTCAGAATTCTCTGGTTCTTGTTCATCTTGTGCTGGTTCTGCTTCAGAAGAATCTCCTTGTTCAACCTCATTTTCCACATGTATATGTGTAGTCTCTGACTTTTCAGCACTATCATCATCTTCTTTTCTTTGTAGCTTATCTTTTACAAAGATAATATCCCTGCTGATGATCACTTTGCGGGCAGTGGGATCCCACAAGCGATACCCCTTTACTCCATCAGCATACCCCAAGAATTTGCATTTCTTGGATTTTGGATCTAACTTTGAAATTTCTTGGGAGTTGTACATCACGTACACAATACTTCCAAATACATGGAGGTTTGAATAATCAGCTGGTTTACCAGTCCACATCTTCATTGGTGTCTTCAACTCTAATGCAGTTGATGAAGCTCGATTCACCAAATAACAGGCGGTATTGACTGCTTCTGCCCAGAATGATTTTTCTAGGCTTGCATCCCTCAACATTGCTCTTGTTCTTTCTAACAAGGTTTTGTTCATCCGCTCTGCCACTCCATTTTGTTGAGGAGTGTTCGCCACTGTGAACTGTCTTTTGATGCCTTCTTTTCTGCAAAAGTCATCAAATTCTTCGCTCGTGTATTCTCCTCCATTATCTGTTCTGAAACACTTGATTTTATTTCCATAATCAAGTTCCACCCCGAGCCTTGAAGTTTTTGAAAGTTGAAAACACATCTGACTTCTTCTTAATTAGGGTACACCCGACATCTCTTGGAGTAATCATCAATAAATGAGATAAAATATTTTGCTCCACCTAGGGATGTAACGGGTGCTTTCCATACGTCAGAATGAACTAATTCTAGAACACTTTTGCCTCTAGAATTTGATGTGTTGAATTTCAACTGGTGATGCTTACTTGTATGCAATGCTCACACAAAGGAAGTGATACCTTGTTAAGCCTGAAAGTAGCTTTTGCTCCACAAGGACTTTTATTCCTTGTTCTGACATGTGTCCAAGTTTCTGATGACATAGCATTGTCGAATCTGAACTACATGAGGCAACAGAGGCTTCTGCTTCTACCAAAGTCTCTCCCTTCAGCATGTACAAGTTTACAACTATCTTTTCACCTTTCAGCACCACAAGCACTCCACGGAACACCTTCATGATCTTTTCCGTGTTTCAATCTTGCTTGCATTATTATCCAACAATCCGTAGGATAATAAATTTTTCTTCAGGCCTTTCACGTGCCGTACATCTCGAACAACTTTAATTGTTCCATCATACATCTTCAATTTGATGGTTCCCACGCCAACGATCTCTAAGGCATGATCATTGCAACTATACACATATCCTTCTGAGACAGGTTCATAATGATGGAACCATTCTTCTTGAGGTCATGTGATATGTTACTCCCGAATCAATGCCTTATATCAACAAATCGTTTTCTTCCTTCCACGATGGTTGACACTTCACAGCATGAGCATCTCCATCATCTGAAGTTGTGAATTGGAGTTTTTATTTAGACTCCAACAATCCTTCTTCAAGTGACCCTTCTTTCCACAGTTGTAACACTTTAAATTCTTCTTACTTCCGACTTCGATCTACCATGTTTGTGACTGCTGCTTTGGCCACGTTCTGTTGATCTCCCTCTCATCGTTGTCAACGCTTCTGCTTGTTGCAGATTTATTATCTGTCTTCCTTGTTCTTGCGCGATTTTCTTCTTGTAGAACAGCCTGCAACGTCATCGAAGACTAGACTGGTGACATTATTGTGTTGTCAAGTGATGATGAGTTGATCATACGAATCAGTAGACTTTGAAGTAGAAGTCAGCACGTTCTTGTTCTCCTATTTACAGCTTAAGGATGTAAGTTGAGAAAATAAAGTGTTCAGTGTATTAAGTGCTCCGTCACTGAAGTAGATTCTGGCATACGGAGAGTGTACAATTTTCTCTTAAGGAAAAATTTTATTGTGCAGCGATGTGGCCTCGTACAGTTGGTGAGATGATCCAATATCTCATTAGCTGTCTTCTCTCCTCGATACTTGACAATACTTCATCTGCTAATGCTAGATGAAAGTTTGCCATAGCATTTCCATCCATTTCGATCCATTTGTTGCCATCTGTGAAATCCACCGGCCTTTCACTGATAGCTGCTAGACAACTGTCTTCCTCATGATGGCCTTCATCTTCAATTTCCACAATGAGAAATTTCTCCCATTGAACTTTTCAATATCAAATTTCGTTGCCATTGTTTCGTTTAAGGATAGCTCCCACTATTTCACTATCGTGAATAGTTCTCTGGAACCTTCAAAGAATGGGTAATAACTTCTACTTCTTATGTTAGAGATCCACCTTTTGGTGACAACCACAAAGACAATAAGCAGATATTACACACTCTAATCTGGCTCGGATACCAATTTTTGCGGAAGACGGCTATCGGATAGAGCAAAATCGCAACTGATAATTTGAGAAAATAAAAAATGAAGATAAAAAGAGACACAAAATTTACGTGGAAACCCCCTAAATAAAATAGGGTAAAAACCACGGGCAACGGTAGAAGAATTTCACTATGAGAAAATAGGAATTACACTTCTCTCGATCTACCAAGAAGAAAACAATGATAATTCTCTCTTGATAAAAAGGAGAAAACAACTCTCAAGAAACTCTCTAAATTCTCTCTAGTATTGGAAGAAGCTAGAAATGCTTTGGGATGATTTTGAAGCTAAATGAGCTAGGGTATTTATAGTTGAAACCTAAGAACTAATTTGTAAATACCCTAAAGTTTAATGACTAAATTATGATTTAGCCATTGTCCAAAAATCAACAATTTGGTGCCAATTAATGCAAATGCACCGAAAGATTTTTGTCCACCGAAAGGTTGGCATCAACTTGCATGTTAAGTTGAATTTTCAACATTGCCACTCCAACTATGGTTGGTTGCTCATGTCCCAGGCTGCTCAACTCTTTTTATACCACCATTCACCAAACAAAGGATCGACCATACCCATTCTAAGCCTTCATACCTTAAACACATTCAATACTGTGCCAGAATGTGCTTCTCATCTCCGCCAACTTCACCTGATTGCTTCTACAAGGGTGCTTTATATTGTTTAAGCATAGATGGGCAATTGGGTGTCTTTGATGCTAACACAAGGGACAACCGTCTTTGGAGAATATTCGACAAGCTAAAACATCCTTGTGAGTCAATCCAAGAGAACTTTTTGGTTGAGTTGAACGGCGAACTGATTTCGATATGCGTCGGCCGTATCGGAAAGTATGTCATGGTTTTTCGACTTAATTGTGACCGTCAATTCAGATGGGAAGAAGTTGAGAGTTTAAGAGATACGATGATTTTGCCAGTAGAACAGGGTGTGTTTCCATGCAATCTCGTACAATGGGGAATAACATATGTTTTCCAATCTTTGACAGTGGAGGCAATGGCTTGTTTATTCCCTTGCATCACGCAAATTTCACTCACTCGCGTTATCATCGGCTAGAAAGATTTGTACGATACGAAACAGATGCTACATTGTGGTTGGGTTACACCAACCGCATCTACGTATATGGAAGACAAGCTAAGATGGCCTCCAAATCCTTAAAACTTCATTCCTTCGACCGCAAGAGTGATCGTTATGCCGGCCCCTCCCGCACATCCATCATACGTTCTCATGACGAATCTCAAAGACTCGAACAAGCAAGTGTTCTTTAATATGTTCGATAGTTATTACAACGTTGCAGGGATGCCTGAAGTTTGCAAAATGCGAACGGCAGCATGTTCTTTTGGTTGGTTATTCCGAGTCGGTCGGGATTGTTCAGATTGTTTGTTGCTTAATCTGAATACCATGGAGAAGATTCACTTACCTCGACTAACTGAAACATTCGATGAATGTGCAATTTCATCAGCTCCTAATGATCCCAATTGTGTTGTCTGTCTTTACCAATACTGTTTGAACAGCTTTTCGGAACAAGTTTGTTTATTGTAGGCCAGATGAGAGTGCATGGACGATAGTGAGAATGAAGAAACTGATAATGGTGAATTTTAAGCGGGACGATCTAAATGAACAGAAGAGCCGATTTAAAGGTAGAATCACTAATGTAACAGGCTACAAAGGTAAGATTTACGGGTAAATATTGCAGGAAAATTTTGTGGAAATAAATTTCGATCCGATTTTAAATGTAAAGCTTGTCAAAAGAGATGATGGGGATAAGGTTTGCTTACCCTCATCCACCTCATCCGTTGGACCAAACAAGAATATGATTTACATGGTTGGTGAACTATTCACGATTCAAGTGAATTTTTATGGCAGCGCTATGAAAAGATGGCCGAGCAAAATCACAGAAGTTGAAGTTTTCAAGTTGAATTCGACAAGAAAGATGTGGGATAGGGTGGGGAGGCTATCGGAATATGCCTTCTTCTGTTACAGAGATGGAGTTGTGTTCATGCTCATCAATGGAAGGATCTAAAAGAAAATGAAACTGCGTTTCTTGGTGGGTTGTTTTTCAAGAGGTGAAAACATGTATGCATTTAACCTTGAAGATGGGAGTATTTCGGTTTCTTTACCGTTTGAACAAGTAAACATGTATGATCGGAATTGAATTAGAGTCGTGCATCGTTCACATTTGCGTATATATTCTTTTTTTTTTCGTAATGCATTGTTCATTCGATTTAGATTGAGGACGATTCAATTTTGCGTAATCACTGTATTTGAACTCCTTGCTTCTTGTGAATTTAACACTAAAATTATTTGTGCTTTTGATATATCGAATCATTCTCTTGACAGTCTTGAGATGCAATTCACGGGCACCGTGAAATGCTAACGTGCGACAGCCTTAATATATGGTTAAAAAAGGCGCTATCGATTTTGTTATTTAAACAATAACAAAACCGGTAAAAAATGACCGGAAACATTATTAGGCGCTAAAAATGACCGATTTTGTTATTATTGAGGTTTTAATCGGATTTTTTGAAAAAATGACCGAAAATATTATTAGACGCTAAAAAATGACCGGAAACACGGGCACCATGTATAAACCTAGACAAGATACTTAAAATTATAGTATGAGTTGCCTGTGCCTAAAATTTATTAGGTAAATTTTTCTCATGCAACATAAGAGTGAGTGGGTATTCGATCGAGTTGAGTAAAATATTTTGAATTAATCGAGTTGAAAAGTCTTATTTTATAACTTAAACTTTATTTAGTTTTTTTTAGTTAAATCATGTAGAATTGTCATATTTATAATGTTATGGTACTATTTGATTTCAATTTAAATATTTTTTAATTATATAAATATACATATACATTTTTCATATATTTTTATATGCGATATACATATATCATATAAAGTTGAGAGACTCTACTCGACTCGTAATTAACAATCAATTCACTAATTATTAAAAAGTTTGAATTATTCAAATCTTATTTTATAATCTTTTATTTTTAAAAGTTTATTCAAATTTCATAAACACCAGAGGTAATGCAAAAAATGTATGACAACATGTAGGGTTGTAAACGAGTCGAGTTGAGTTCAAATAGTATTTATCTCTATTCAACTTGAAAAATATAAAACTGAACTCGAATCGACTCGAAAATTAACGAGGTTAAAATTGTCAAGCTTGACAAGAACATGAAAAAAAAATTGAAGTTAGACTCAACTCGAAAGCTCGCGAGCTTACAGTTTTCAAGCTCAACTCAAAATAAAAAATTGGAGCTTAACTCAAGCTCGAAAAAAACTAACTCGAAATATTCTCAGACTTAGCTCGATTGAAGCTTAAATTCGAATTCGAACATATATTCAATACACAAAAGGCTTACATTGTATTTTTTAAAAATAACATATAAATGGTAACGTTAATAATAATTTAATTTAAAATTTAATATATTATTTTCTGGAGTTGTTCATGAGCTTTCCAAGTCGGGTATTAAGAAGCTCTTTCGGCTCATGTTGGAGCTCGAGCTCGAGTTTGAGTCGAGTCTATTTGATTTGAAAATTGATTAACTTTGACCGAATCAATATCAAGTAGCTAATAATTTATCTAGTCTCATTTACAACCCTAACAACATGGTCTAATGGCTACACTGCACTGTTTTTTCAGGACTGCATGGGAGATTACAGGAGTTGATTTCATCATAGTTGCAGTATGGTAATGTTTTTTCATGAGACATTTATCCTTCCAGCATTCAAATCAACAACAGTAGTATTGGTCCCTAAAACTGTTACTCCTTCTCAAGTTAAGGATAATAGACCTATTGGGAAAAAAAATTGACCTTCGTTGTCATCACTGTTCTTTCCCAATCAAGTCAATGACGTTTACTTTGAGTTCGACTTGGCAAAACAAAGCGAAAAATGGAAAAGAAAAAAAGTGCCTCCCTCTAAGCCTCTCTCTCACTTGTCACCTCCATAGTTTCCTCGTATTTTCTCTCTTCTTTTCCTCACCAACATTACTTCTCTCTGAATCAATTTTTTAGCTTTAGTTCGGATCAAAGTACTCAAGACAAAGAAAGGATAAAAAACGGTGAAATTGATGGAGCGACGCATCTCTGTTTGTTTATGGTTGATTCTGGCGTTGAATTTGGTTTCCAGAGTTGCAGGCAATGCTGAAGGTCTTTCCCTTATTTCCTTATTTCTCTCTTCTGTTTTGGTTTAGTTTTAGTAGTGGTCAACCTAATTGACTTGTCTGTAGAGATACTTGCGCGCTTGTATCCATTAATTGAAGGTTTGTGTAATGAGTCCTTTATGTGGTCCCCTTTCTCGTAAATTGAGAAGTACGCTTCTCGAACTCATTGGGTAGGATCAGTGGCAGAAATGTTGTTTTTCTTAAAGATCCAAGTTAGAGCAGCTATATCTATTCTCTTATCTGCAAGAGTGCTAGAAAAAATTCCGTATATGTAATATGGAATAGTTTTCTTCGAATCCTCACAAAACGGATTTGACGTAGTGAGATTAATAATTGAAGATGTGTATGCTGAGATTGATGGTTTTGGATTACCAATAATAGATCGCTTTGTCTTGGTGTTTAAACAGGTGATGCTTTGAATGCATTGAAGATCAATTTGGCTGACCCCAATAACGTGTTTCAAGTGGGATCCAACCCATTTCAACCCTTGCCTATGGCAGAATATTACTTGCAACAATGAAAATAGTGTGATCAAAGTGTAAGTTCACTTATACATCTTTTTGCCATTTCAGTTGGTGTTTCAGTTTCTTCGGATTTGCTAGTTTGATGTGATAAATGCTTTCCCTTTGTCAATTTAGTGATCTTAGGAATGCAAATCTATCGGTCAGCTTGTTCCAGAACTCGGGCAGCTTTCGAATTTGCAGTACTTGTAAGTCGATGGTGATTACGTTTGCACATTCATCCAATATACTTAGTCGATTGTTTATGACAGGGAGCTATGTAGTAATTACATATCTGGGACAATCCCGGAGGAACTTGGAAATTCGACGAGCTTAGTGAACTTGGAACTTTACTTGAATGCTTTAACAGGACCCATTCCAACTTCTCTGGGCAAGCTAAGAAAGTTGAGCGTCCTGTAAGAATACATTCTTCTTCCTTTCATGGAGCTTGGAAATCAAAATGCAATGTAGTTGATGCTTTCCTTTTTATATATGGAACAGGCGTCTCAACAACAACTCCTTGACAGGTCAAATTCCAATGTCCTTAACTACTATTGATACACTGCAAGTGCTGTGAGTGTTGCTATCAGAAATTTCTTCTTCTTTTCAAATTAGCTGTTTACCTTAGCTTGAAGAACAATATATAATGGAGTGGGATGTTTTACCATGTGATGCAGGGATCTTTCAAACAATCGGCTAGTAGGAGATATTCCAGTTAATGGCTCCTTTTCATTTTCAATCCTATCAGGTCTTCCTCTTATGCTATCTCACTGCCACTACTTGTTCCCATTTGTTCATGAATATAAATAGTCTTAGTGTAGTCTCCTAAGTTGGTGCACCTCTTTTTCCACAGTTTTGTTAATCCACTCAATTATCTTCCTCCTGCTCCACCTCCCCTATCCAAACTACAGCTTCAACTCATCAGGTTTGATCTCCATTTCATTCTTATTAATCTGTATCAATATTTTTTAGGGGAAATTTCAAACTTACACAAGAACTTGATCAAATATGCAATTTGATCTATAAATTTTGATTTGATATATTATAGGGAGCACAAACTTTAATTTGATTCAACTGTACACATTCTAAAAACATAGGCGCATCTCCAACAAATGCAATGATAAGGACTTAGGTTTCATAACCTTCGAATATATAAAGAGAAAATAATCTCAGTGACAAAAAATGTCTTATAATATACGATTTTAACCAACTTTTTTGGATTTGCCAAAATGACCAACTAAATCGCAATGCGATCGATAATTCGCAACGCGATCTCCGGTATCGCAAATCAGTTTCCAGATTCGCAACGCGAACTTTGACTATCGCATTGCGATTTACATATTCGCATTGCAATAGTCCAAGTTCGCGTTGCAATAGTCGAAGTTCGCGTTGCGATTTTCCAAATTCGTTGCGATAGTCGAAGTTCGCGTTGCGATTTATTCCAAGTTCATTGCGATAGTCGAAGTTCGCGTTGCGATTTATTCAAAATTCGTTGCGATAGTCCAAAATCGCAACGACTGGTGGTATTGCATTTGTTTCTTAAGAATTTTCTCTAAAAATATAGTATTCGCGCTAACGTGTCGAAGGACACGTATTACCATTACACGACCACGACAGACGACGAGACGGGTCGTGGTAATACGTGTCTTCGACACGTCCGCGCGAATACTATCTTTTTAGAGAAAATCTTAAGAAACAAAGCAATACCACCAGTCGTTGCGAATTTGGAATAAATCGCAACGCGAACTTACTATCGCAACGAATTTGGAATAAATTGCAACGCGAACTTCGATTATCGCAACGAATTGGAATAAATCGCAACGCGGACTTCGACTATTGCAACGAATTTGGAATAAATCGCAACGCAACTTCGACTATCGCAACGAATTTGGAAAATCGCAACGCGAACTTTGACTATCGCAACGAATTTGGAAAATCGCAACGCGAACTTCGACTATTGCAACGCGAACTTGGACTATCGCAATGCGATTATGCGAATATGTAAATCGCATTGCGATAGTCCAAGTTCGCGTTGCGATAGTCGAAGTTCGTGTTGCGAATCTGGAAACTGATTTACGATACGGATATCGCGTTGCGAATTAGTTGGTCATTTTGGCAAATCCAAAAAAAAGATATTAAAATCGTATATTATAAGGCATTTTTGGTCACTGAGGTATTTCTCATATAAAGACATGAAAGTGCCGGAATTTTTTTTTGTTTCCGTGTATCGAATATAATTACAATCAAAATTCATGTATTATATGATATGTTAATGATACTGGGGTAGTAAGAATAGGTTAAAATCGTATATTATAAGGCATTTTTGGTCACTGAGGTTATTTTCTCATATATAAAAGACATGAAAGATGCCGGAATTTTTTTTTTTGTTTCCGTGTATCGAATATAATTACAAAAAATCAAAATTCATGTATATGATATGTTAATGATACTGGGGTAGTAAGAATAGTATATTTTATCTGACTTTGTAGTTTGTACTGACAGGTAATACCGCCATTGGTGCTATTTTTGGAGCTATTCTGCTGTTCTTTGTCTCTGTAGTTATATTTGCTTAAAGTGATGGGATCTTTCCTTTAACGCACTTGGCTAGTAATTTTTATCCCTAATGTTTTAAATGCCACAAAATGTGTTCTTGGCAGACACTAAACTCACCTTAAAATAAAGCAAATTACTTTTAATATATTCCATTTTATAAATTTAAATTACTGTTTTGCGTGATGATATCCAAATATTATTGTAATTAGAAAATGTTAATACGTTTTACAGAATATTATTAATTACATATCAAATCAATTGCACAAAAGTTCAAAGGTAAATCTTTAATAATTGTAGTTTTTAGTTCAATATTTCCCATGGAGTTGAGAAGAAGAGGAAAGAATTAAAATCTGCTCAGGTTGTTGTTCTGTCAAATGCTCTGATTATTTAAAGTTGCCGTATAGGGTTACCCTGCAATGTTTTTTCAGGACTGCATGGGAGATTACCGGTGTTGATTTCATAGCTGCATTAAGATATTTTTTTCCATGATACATTTAACCTTCCAGCATTCAATTCAACAATAGTATTGGTCCCTAAAAACTGTTAATCCTTCTCAAGTTAAGGATAATAGACCTATTGTTTGCTGTTCAGTGGTCTATTAAGCTATCACAATGATTATGGTTAAGAGGTTAACTAGTATCTGGTCGGGTCGGTTTTTAATTTTGAAAATTCATGTTATGGTCGAATTTGAATTTGGGGTGAAAAAGCTCGACCTCATATGATTTTATAATCATCCGTAATATATTTAGGGATAATTGCAATACTATCCCTTTCCATTTTATTTCCAATTATGTCCTTATTTTGCCAAATAAAAATGATATATATACGGGTTGGATAAATTTAGATCAGATTTGGGGTCGGGTGAGACCTTATTTCCAGGTCCGATCGAGTGCAGGTGGATAGATTTAATTTTCGGGTTGGGTTTGGGTGAGCCAAAAACTACCCAACGCATGACCATCCCTGGCCTGGTTGCAAGCATATGTCTTGAGGGTTACTTCCTTTCGTATATAATGAAATTAAAAGCTTACACAAAAATAGAGAAAGAAAAATCACAGTAAAAACTCAAAAGTCAAAAACAGAGACATTGCTCGTTTTTGAAGCAACGTCTCCTCAACAAGGTACACTTTAAAATAAAACATAAAGAATGAGAAAAGAATTGAAAGAAGGAAAAACAGTAGAGTAGATAGAAATGGTAAGTATGAGACTAGAAAACAAGCAATTCACGAAAACAAGGTCGAAAGATAATTTGAGCTATATATCTTGCCTTACAGTTTAGGAAAAATCCATTTTTTTACATCATACAAGGATACTGGATAAAGGTTATAATATAAACACACAAGTTTTCAACGTGCTGCTTCTAAAATCAGCATTTCTTGGAAAAAATAAATAAATGCAACTAACATACAATGGGATATTGAATATTCAGAAGGTTAACGCCACAATTTAGGTTCCTAAGTACCCTTATGAAGGCACTAAATATTAAGGGCTTGACAACTTACTATTTCTGAAGATCCCGCAGTCCTTGTGGCAATAACCCTCCAAGGATTTGTTTGGAATGCTGCTGCAGATTCCGAAGGCTCAGCATGAACATCAGAGGAGTTATCTGATGATGATGATGAAGCTGAAGGCAGGGAAGTTAAATGGTTTTGCACATCAGTTTGCATGACCGAGATATTGTTGTTTGAATCTTTAGTAATTACATGAAGCTTTCCTATTAAACCGACAAGTAAATATGGAGTCTCTGAATCCGTGAAGTTAGGAATGGGGACCTCTCCTACGACAACCTTCCATGCATCATCTTGGTGATCATATACCTTGATGGTAGCACTTTCAAGAGAACTAGATGGATCAAGTGCATACAACTCCCCACCCACAATGACACTCAATTTTGTTCCTGCCTGTTTTGCCGGCCAACCTTCACCCATGCCTACTGGCATTTCAACCCATGAATCTATGTCAGGGTCGAAAACTTCCCCTCCAACATCAACAAAAAAGGGCCAGCAATATAAACTCTGAGGCACAAACAACCTTCCCTTATATGATGTCATTCCTGTGGCGATGGGTTTGAGTAGATCCGCCAGAAAGGCGGTGGGTAGAATCTGAGCTTTTGAAAATGGCATGCTTGGTATTTGGGACCATATACCAGTTTGAGGATCAAATACTTCAGCAGACTGAAGTGGAGTCAACCCACCACGACCCCTGGTAACCCCTCCAACAACATAGAGCTTATTATTTAAGATACCAGTCTTACAATAGGCTCTACCAGTTAACATCGGACTTACTTCACTCCACGAGTTTAGGACTGGATTATACTGCCAAACACACCTCAGAGCTGAAGCTTTAGAGAATCCTCCTAACACATAGAGGCAACGATCAACAACACCAATGGTGCACCCACAGAATGGCATTCTGTCCAAGGCATCCTTCCTCCCAAGCCAACCCCTTATGACATCCGCAATTTTATGCTCGACCCACTACGTTCCACATCCGAAGGCTAGATAAACCTTTCCTTGTTTCATCTTCAAAAGCGACATTTGGCATCGGAGGTAACCTCTGCCATCTTCTTGACAAAGGGTCCAAACCATGCCACAAAAGCTTGTCACCACCAATCTTTGTCAGTAAATAGAGCCATTCTTCTGTTGTTCCGATTTCTTTCCTTACATTGAAAAGTTCTGTACTCATGATAGCAGCCTTCCAGGCCTGTGACACTAACCTCAGATTTAAGTAATTAATCCTTGGAATTCTAGCAAGTATCTGGTAGGATATCTCATCAGGAAGGCTGGGAATCAATCTAGGGTTCTCCTCACAAAGACAAGATGACATCTTCTGCCTCTTGCATGTTTCATTTTGTGAATCAAAGGGCTCACTCATTCCAGTCCTAGAACTATTTAGGCTTAATAACGCCCCCATTAATATCTTGATATTGCAATATATTAATATATCAATGCCAAAAAGATTTAACCAACCTTTGATGGCTAGAGATTTTAACCAACACCGAAAATATCAACTTTCTACAAGAACCTGATCAAAACCATAAGGGCTCTATTGTATCTGAGGTAAGAACAGAAAAACAGAGTAAAACGATCTATTAGAAGAAAGGTCATCCAAAAATAATCAGATCCGACAAATTGGAAAAGAATAAGCATTTAACTTCATCTACATAGAATGGAAGCGTAAAAGAAGGGAGAGATACAATCCCCTTTACAAATTTTATGACAAGAAAAACTGGAATTATGTACAATTGGAAAGTTATTTAAGAAAACAGATGAGTAAAAAGATATTCGCTTTTCCCTAAAACTGAGAACTGAAACTAGACCATCTTTATCACAATAAATATGGTCTAGTTTCAGTCTCTCTGAGAACATATGCAATTACCACCTATTATATACATAGGTTTATTCATGCCAAAATCAAAGATAACCATTTGAGGTGCACAACAGTGAAAAGAATAAGCAACTATCGGCTTAAACACCCATTACAGTTCCGAGAAACTGTCAAAAATGTGTATCCCATTTCTTAATTTGCCCAAATATAGCCAATTCAGGTAAGTGTTTCAGAAAGAAATCTTGATTAAGAAATAAGCATTTTTATATATAAATTATTTTCTTTTAATTCATACGTCAAAACATCTTTCTCCCTACCTATAACTATAAGTGAACCAAAATCAGAATAATACTAAGAAAATATTGTAAATTTTCTATATCAGTCGTCACCCAAAAAAAAAACCAAATTCCCAACTACAACAATCCGACGAGAGTTCAGAAAAATTCAATTAGTTAAAAGAAGGGGGAAACCAGCTTAATTAAGAACAACATCCATCCGGAATCAATTGAATGCCTATGAAACAAATTGAAAAAAATGAAACACTCACAGTAGCTCTTCGAATCAGACACGCCACGATAAAACAGATTCAAAATCCCAAAAAATTGAACTGGAAGATAAAAATTTCTCAAAAAGAAAGAAAGGGGAAAAGCACCTTAATTGTTGCGGAAGAAGAAGGATGGATTTGCAATTGGGTTTTTGTACACAAGCAGAGCTTCCTTCGTTCTGCAAGAACAACAACAACCTATATTCTTTATTTCCCTTTTTCTTTAAGTTATATATTATATAGGATTCAATTCTTTTATTGATAATTTTGCATTCTCGAGACAACCTGTATTCCTTCTTCTGATAATCGGTAGGCTTTTGATAACGTACTTCGGGATCGAAACTCAAACTACTATTTTATTATACTTTTAATTTTTAAAATAAAGGGTAAAGTATATAAAGAATCCGCAAACTTTTAGATATATTCCATTTTGGTCACATAACTTTTGAAACATGTAATATAATTATTAAACATTTAGTTTATTTTCAATAAGGTCACTAACGTTATCTCTGCTAATTTTTGCCGATGTGACACTTAACGTCATTAACCCTCCTCCTCCTCCTCCTCCTTATTCTTCAAGAGCTTAAACACATAGATTCTTCTTCATCAAGAGCATGTTTTCACCTCTTGAAAAACAACCCACCAAGTAAATGCAGCTTCCTTTTCTTTTAGATCCTTCTATTGATGAGCATGAAACACAACCTCCGTATCAGTAACATCATCTAACTAATATTCTTCGATAGCCCCCACCCTCTCCCATATCTTTCTTGTCAAATCCAATTTGAAAACTTCAACATCTATGATTTTGCTTGGCCATCTTTTCAATATGCAGCCACGAAATTTCAATCGAATCGCAAAATATTCACCACATGATTCAACCATGTAAATCATATTCTTGTTTACCAATGGAGGAGGTGGAGGAAGGTAACAAACGTTGTCCCCTACCTCTCTTTGACAAACTTTACATTTAAAATCGGATCGAAATTTATTTCTGTTGAAAGCGTAGGTGGGCACTTAGTAATTTTTATAACTCGCACTTTTATTGATACGAAGCAAAATATGTTACAACGACGTTACCTCAATATTACAACACTACAACATTAGCTGTTGCTAGTTTACAAACACCAAAATTTCCTGCAATATTTGCCCGTAAGAATTCACCATTATCAGTTTCTTCTTTATCACTATAATCCATGCACTCTCACCTGACCTACAATAAATAAAGAGAAAATAACCTTAGTGACTGAAAATTCCTTATAATATACGATTTTGACCAACTTTTTTTCGATTTGCCAAAATGATCAACAAAATCACAATGTGATCTCTAAATCGCAACACGATCTCCAGTATCGCAAATCAGATTCCAGATTCGCAATGCGAATATGTAAATCGCAACGTGATTCTGACTATCGCAACGCGATTCTAACTATCTCAACGCGATTCTGACTATCGCGTTACGATAATACAAAATCGCAATGCGATTTTCAAAGCGCCATTAGTATCGCAACGCGTTTTTTATTTTCAAATTCCAAATACGAATATTAATATATCTCGTATCTCCGGCGACATCCGTCTCCATCTCCGACGAAATTTGTCCCCATCTCCGGCGAAATCCGTCTATCTCCATCTCTCAGAGCCACCCTCACAATCATTCACGATCAGAAATGGAAACTCAACCAAATCAACCACCGAGGGTTAGTTTTTTAATTATTTTTATTTTGAAATTTTTGTATTATTATTAGGTTTTTCATATTGAAATTGATGATAAGTTTACTGGTAATTTCAATAATAGATTAACCATTTCACTTAGATTGCTTATTAAATTCATTCGATTGCTACCAATACTACTAAACTGTTTAGTCTTTAACCATGTAAAGTTAGTATTTGTCTTTGTTTTGTCTTTTGGTTGAAGTAATGTAATTCATTCAAGTTTCAATTTTAGACAATTACTATTTGAAACCGAGGATCGCAATGCGAAATGAAAATCGCAACGCGATTTTAGTTTCGCGTTGCGATAGTCATTTTCGTGTTGCGATTTTAAGTTTCAGAAACTATTATTCTTCTGCAAATTAAAACTTGAATGAATTGCATTACTTCAACCAAAAAATAAAGACAAATACGAAATTCACAGTGTTGCAAATTTAAGTTTGAAGAATAAACTACTACTACTCTTTATGTTTATTATGAATTATCGCATTACGATAGTCAGAATCGCGTTGTGATTTACATATTCACAAATCGCGTTGCGAATCTGGAAACTGATTTACGATACTAGAGATCGCGTTGCGATTTAGAGATCACATTGCGATTTTGTTGGTCATTTTGGCATATCGAAAAAAAATTGGTCAAAATCTTATATTATAAGGAATTTTCGGTCACTGAGGTTATTCTATAAATAAATTATTCGGAAAATCTTGTTCAAAGTAATATTGGTAAAGACAGACAACACAATTAGGATCATTAGGAACTGATGAAATTGCACATTCGTCGAATGTTTCACTCAATCGAGGTAAGTGAATCTTCTCCATATTCAGATTAAGCAACAAACAATACGAACAGTCCCGGTCAACTCGGAATAACCAACCAAAAGCAAATGATGTCGTTCGTATTTTGCAAACTTCTGGCATCCCTGCAATGTTGCGATAACTATCTAACATGTTAAAGAACACTTGCTAGTCCAAGTCTTTGAGCGTGAGAATGCATAGATGTGCGGCAGGGGCTAGCATAACGACTCTTGAAGGAATGAAGTTTTTAAGTGTTGGAGGCCATCTTAGCTCCTCTTCCATGTTGTGAAGTCAACTCCGGTACATTGACCGGATGCTGCCGAGTGACAACAATCTAGGGTGAAATAAAAGATGGTTATTTAGGATTAGCACAGTAGAATTGTTTTGAGAAAGTAAACTTTTTCTTTCACTCAAGGTAAACCAATTGAGTATTACTAAACAACACTCAGCCCATTACAATGATACGGATATTTATAACCCAATATTAACAGCCTAACAAATCTAATAAATTCTTAATTAATTGTCAACTAACATCAAATTACTTAATATCTAACATTCACCCTACTTCTTCTTCTTAATGTAAAGATGAACACTTGAATTGAAGTATAATGCTTCCTTCTATTCGACTTGAATCGAAAGTGTGATACTTCCTTCCGTTCTACTTGAATTGAAAGTGCGATGCTTCTTCCGTTCTACTTAAATCGAAAGTGCGATGCTTTCTTCCGTTCTACTTGAATTATGTGATTCCTTCTGCTCGACTTGAATCGAAAGTGTGATACTTCCTTCTGCTCGACTTGAATCGAAAGTGCGATGATTCTTTCTGTTCGACTGAATCGAAAGTGCGATGCTTCCTTCCGTTCTACTTTATTCACTTTCCTTTTCTCTTTTTTTCCCTTCTTTCATCTGGAATTCCTTCAGGAATCAAAACTGTTTTTTTAGCTTACTCGTTCATATTAAGCTCCCTTTATATCAACCTTTGACAAACAATACGACTTAGAATCAGTCGGGTCTTCTTTGGCCAGTTGCTGATAACTCATCAAAGCTTTATCTAAGTTGTTAATATGAACCCTAGCAAGATCGCCACCAGGAACAACGGTGGGAGGCTGGTAGTTGATGTCACACTTGAATCCGGTGGGGCACCAGTCCACAAACTGAATGGTACGCTTGGTCTTGATGGTGCCAACGACAACGTTGACGTCTTTGGGCATGACATCACCACGGTACATCAAACAACAAGCCATGTACTTGCCATGATGAGGGTTGTACTTGGCTATCGTAGAAGAGGGTTCAAAAGCATTGTTGGTGATTTCAGCAACTGATAGTTGCTCATGGTAAGCCTTCTCGACAGAGATGACTGGAGCATAAGACGAAAATATGAAGTGGATTCTTGGGTAGGGGACCAAGTTGGTCTGAAACTCGGTCACATCGACGTTCAATGCACCATTGAACCTTAGTGAAGCAGTAAAAGAGAAGATCACCTGAGAGACAAGAAGGTTAAGATTGGTGTAAGTGGGTCGCTCGATGTCGAGAGAGCGCCTGCAAATGTCGTAGATGGCCTCATTGTCAAGAAGAACAGATACATCGGTGTGCTCCAAAAGAGAGTGAGCTGAGAGAACACTGTTGTAGGCCTCAACAACAGAAGTAGAGACTTGAAGAGATGGGTAGACAGCGAAACCCAGCTTGGATTTCTTGATGTAATCAACGAACAAACACACCCGATGGAGAGAACCAAGACCAGAACCAGTGCAGTTATCAGCAAACTTTCTGATACATTCTAAGACCATCTCCAGCGCATCGCTAGAGTAAAATCTCTACTTTAGAGATAAATTTTAACTCCAACCCATCTCCATTTTCAATGCTATAGTAGAGAAAAACTATAGTGATACTCTACATTTGGAGTTCCACTGTAGCTCATTACATATTATTCTTTTTGTTATTTTTTTTTATTTTGGGTTTTTTTTTTTGTTATATTATTTTCTCTTTTATATTTTTTATTGTAATTTCTACACAATAAAATAATAATTAAGCATAATATAATAAATTAAAGTAGATTAAATTGCAAGATAGATAAAAATACATTGAAATTAAATAAATAAACATACTAATAGTTAAATATTGTGAATAAAGTAGAGTCAGTGGTAATGTAGAGATAATGCTGTCGATGAATTATTATTTTATCTTTAGAGTAGATATAGAAATAGAGATGATATAGAGTAGTGATGAGGACCGGAGATGGCCTAAGCACAAATTGACCATCTCCTTGCCAATGGTGTAGGTGCCACGAGCAAAGTTTTTGGCAGCATCTTCCTTGCTGCTAATGAGTTGCTCAGGAAGAACGAGGCTGATTGAATGAGAATACCAACAAAACGGAAGATAGATGGCCGCAAGATCATCAGCGAATGATTTCATCCGTTCTACTGAAACAAATCTGACTCTAGCAATATCATTGAAACATTTGGTCGAATAGATTGGAGGCATGCACACCGAAATGTAACAATAGCATATTATCAACACCAACAAACTTAACGAAATCAAAACACTCTATCAACACCAGCAACTACTGATACAACTCCAAAAGTAAGACACGAATCACCAAAACAAATGAAAAATCGAATCCAATGTTAAAGCACACTAAGGTTCCAAGAATGACAACAACCTATGAATTGAGAAGATTCCCAGTAATGATGACGACGACATCGATAAACCACACGCTGTAGCAGATAAATCAATCAAGAACAACGGTTGAGAAGGTCAATCACCGACAAGAAAACGTCACCATGATAGCAAGAAATGAGCATTTGTGACAATGACAACAATATCTATCAGATCAGAAAACATGCGACAAAAAAAATTGTAGCTAAAGAGTTGATTTGAATCAGATCGTCGACTGAGGAAGAGTCGGTGACGACTTCATGTCAACTCCAGCGAGTGAAGAAGCAGTTAGTCCAACAGAAAAACTATGTTGACGACGAGCAAGAACCACTGTAACCACGAAAAAAGTAACAAGATCGATGAGAATGGAAGCAACTAGTAGCGGAAGCAACTAGTAGCAGAAGCAACAGAACAACGATAACAAAACTTGAGGTCGAAAAAACTACAAACTCTGCAGTAGCAACGGCGTAAGAGTAAAGGAACTCAATTGTCGGCAACAGCGGAAGAGAAAACGACGCCAGGATCTTTTAGCGAATGATACCATGTTTGTGAAGTCAACTCCGGCACATTGACCGGATGCTGCCGAGCGACAACAATCTAAGGTGAAACAAAAGATGGTTATTTAGGATTAGCACAATAGAATTGTTTGAGAAAGTGAACTGTTTCTTTCACTCAAGGTAAACCAATTGAGTATTACTAAACAACACTCAGCCCACTCAACCCATTACAATGATATGAATATTTATAACCCAATATTAACAGCCTAACAATCTAATAATTTTTTAATTAATTGTCAACTAACATCAAACTACTTAACTTTCTAACATTCCATATACGTTGATGTGATTGGTGTAACCCAACACAATGTAGCATCTGTTTCGTATCGTACAAATCTTTCTAGCCGATGATAACGCGAGTGAGTGAAATTGCGTGATGCAAGGGAATAAAACAAACCATTGCCTCCACTGTCAAAGATTGGAAAATATATGGTATTCCCCATTGTACGAGATTGCATGGAAACACACCCTGTTCTACTAACAAAAATCATCGTATCTCCTAAACTCTCAACCTCTTCCCATCTGAATTGACGGTCACAATAAAGTTCAAAACCCTGACATACTTTCCGATACGGCCGACGCATATCGAAATTAGTTCGACTCAACCAAAAAGTTCTCTTAGACTGACTTACAAGGATGTTTTAGCTTGTCGAATATTCTCCAAAGACGGTTGTCCCTTGTGTTAGTATCAAAGACACCCAATTGCCCATCTATGCTTAAACAATAGAAAGAACCCTTGTAGAAAACAGGGCTGCCATGTGATAAATTGAACCATTGATTCTCTGCACTGCAATGGAATATTGTTATCCAAACCTGTCCTCGACGAATGAGTGAAATGTTGGCTTCTTTCGGGTTGATGTTGTTGTCGATACCGAAAATCGTGCAATCAGGTGAAGTTGGCGGAGATGAGAAGCACATTCTGGCACAGTATTGAATGTGTTCAAGGTAGGAAGGCCTTAGAATGGGTACGTCGATCCTTTGTTTGGTGAATGGCTGGTAGAAAAAGAGTTGAGCAGCCTGGGACATGAGCAACCAGCCATAGTTGGAGTGGCAAATTCTTGCATCGATCAACTCGTCGGGGATGAGAGCCTCGTACGAGGCATTGTAGAAGGGATCATAGAATCTGCAGTCCGAGCTGTTACCGGAGAAGTGGAAAAGAGATGGATATGGACATGTTCCCGATGAAGAAGGATTAGGGATTGGTCTTGGTGGAGGTGAAGCCAACCTCCATGAACGGCAGACAGCCAGAAAACTCATAAGATGTTTACCAAAAAGATATGAACGGATGGTGGTTAAAATATCATAAGGAAGATTACACCACTGTCCCGTTTGTTCAGCTGAGAATTTACACCTTTTCATGATTTATTTATCCTGAAAACATCGGACAAAGAACAATGAGGTGATTAATTGATATTTATAGGGCTCACCCTTTAGCAGTGTTCAAGTTAATAACGATTTCTTGAAAACACAGTCCCAGTTTAACTACGGTACTTGTAGTTGAATTTAGGTTTTCTTCTTTACAAAAAAACAAAACGATACAGATAAATAAAATATGAAGTTCCTTAATATTTATTTGTCTTATTATTTAAATAAAGTATGACATCTAATTTTTATTTAACCTGATGAGCTCACGTATTTTCTTTATATTCGTGGCTGGGAAGAACTTTCATATATAAAAAAGAAGCGCCGTCTGTGGGAATCGAACCCACGACCACGTGGTTAAAAGCCACGCGCTCTACTGGCTGAGCTAAGACGGCGAGGTTGATATGGTACTATTCAAAAAAGTATTCTCTGAAAATCTCCAAGCTTATTGTACTAGAAGTTGTTAAGAAAGCTGAAAGAAGTTGAGCTGAGTTTATTTATTGCATTAAAACTCTGTTGGAGCTGAAGATAAGGTTTTCAAATTCCAGGAGGCCAAGCAATTTCCTGATCAATCAGCTCTCTACTGTTCTCTGCAAGTACGGTCGGATGAAAAAAACCAAGGCTGACTGACAGGTAGTCTTTTTTTAAGTAAACTTCAACTTGCTTCATTCGTAACCAAATAATATGCAAAGCGTCAACCGGGAAAACTAACCATTAGTGTCAAACTGCTAATCTCCTCCACTGGCATTGCTAACTGCAATTTCCTTTGAGCAACGTAAACCTGGTTCTGATCAGGATAAAATGATTGCAAGCACTATCACAAGAAATGTAATAGGAGGCGAGTCTATTATAAATGGTTTTAGGATAATATTAGTAGGTGATACTATTAAATTTAATGGTTTTTTAAACAGTAGAATGAACATAGCTTTGAGGATTAGCCATATATAGTGTATAGATTATTTTGGTTGTATGTTACTCGAGTTCAATATCAGACTGGTGCAGGAATTATATTTAAAATCAGAGATAAGAATGGGTAAATTATTATCTACTACATAAAAGTTCAAACATAGTTTCAGTTAACCCACCAAAGGGAAAACTAAATAATCACCAATATCCATTGCTAAACATCAAAATGATCTTTCAGTATGATAAAATCATCATTAACATTTTACTGTTACTCCCACAGCCTAAACTAACATAATTATGACTACGAGGAGACGCACAACAAGAGGTCCAATCGAAACCGAGAGCAGTGTTGAGCCTGCTTTACTAGGAGCCGGCGTCGGCGCTGCCTCGCTTGCTCCCGCTGCGCCAGTTGTTGGTGCACCTACTGTTGGTGATCGTTGCACACCTACAAATTTAGCAGAGAATTTTAGAAAATAAGTCTACTTATGAATTTAGGTTAAACCAAAGAAAGTTATCAACATAAAAATATTGATGACAGACAACATTTGGATCAATTTATTTTTCAAGTCATATTATGTTTCAGTCAATATGATTTTCATATCAAATAATCTTTGTTCTACTGAATTACTTATTCGGGTCCTTTTTGGATAATGATCAAATTCATATTATTTTAAATCCAGATCATTCCTGATTAGAATTGACTAAGTTCAAGTTATTACCTTTTTATTATCAAATCAGATTAATCATGTGTTTTTGAATTTGAGTTAGAATAAACAAATCTAAAATAGAGCTGTCTCAAATTAAATATCAAATTTTAACATAATAGAGGGACTAAAAGCATAGTTACACCTTTAAAATAAGACAAAAAAAGAAGTTACGTCTGCGAGGCAATTTAGATTTATTAGAATGTACCTGGAGCAGCAGCAGGTACAAGAGATACTGCCAAAACAAAAACCCACTCATCATTCATCAATTCTAACGTAAACACAGAATGTGTGCTTTTTATTAATCATTTATTTTCATGGTTAATGAATAAATGCATGACACCACTAGTTTCTTTAGAAGAATTGAGAGTCAAGCGTCACTCACAAGCGCATTTAGGAACGGAAGAATCGGAGATTTTGCAAACAGCGGGCAAAGTCGAGGCCTTGGTGAGATTCAGAGTAACACCCAGAGAAGCACTGCTCTTAAAGGCCTCGCACAAGCACTCACCGTTGTTTGAATCATGGTTTTCAACCCAGTACAGCACGTCCCTTCTGGTTTCGGAATCTGACTCCCGCTCGACACGAAAGACAAGCAATCCGCCATGTTCAGGATCAAAGACGAGCAGTCCCCTGTGGGGGAGGAGGAGGGTGACGGCGCCGCCGCCGCAGGGAGATGGTGGGCGGCGTCAACGGCGCAGATTGAGAGGATGGAAAGAGTGAGAGTGAGAGAGTGAGAGATGAGAGTGCCATTGCTTGGAAAGGAGAAAAATGGGGTTTGAGTGATTAGGGAAGGGTGAGCAGAAGGGAGTCTTTTGTTGGATTGTTAATAAAACAAGGGAATTTCGTTAGTAAAAGAGAGGAATAAGCGGGGATTCGATGAGGGAGTGACAAAACGAGACGCATGCCCTGGTGAAATACATAATTAATTCAGTCGATAATAAATTATAAAAAAAATATAAAATATTAAACGAATTTAATGATAAAAAATGATTCTTTCAAAAATCAATTATATTACGAGATACGAGGTTAAAATCAATTATCTTTTATCTGATCAATATCTGTTTTAATTTGTTAATTTAAGTTCAATTGTTATATGTGAATTTTGATTAAAAGTATATTCAATTTAAATTTTACCATAAGTAAACCGTAGTTAATATTATTCTAACATAGATGTATGAAATTTATATTTTTATAATAGTTTAGATGCAAAATAATGTATAAATACGAATTCATATGATTATATTTATACTATTAATTATAGATATAAAGTGAAAATATATGGTCAAATCTTATTTATTTATTTTCAATTTGAGAGTTATAACGTTTGGCAATGAAATCTGCTAATCTAAACTAAGGATGGTTTCACAATTGATTTTTAGATAAGATTAATTTAGGTAAAGGTCAATTAAGTCATTGAGGTCGCATGTTTAACTTGGAATGATGAAATTTTTACTAATTAAATTGTTAAAATTTATTATCGCTTTTCTTATTTTTGTGGGGTGACTATCTTTTACGCCTATTGAGATGAGTTTTCACAAACGTTCCAGTTTTCGTAAAGTTAAATATACTAAAAGATATTAAAACTCTATTAGTCAATTATAATACGTAAACAAGACATAGATAATATCTCTAAAAGGATGTACAAGATATGTCGTAACAAATTTAAGGTCTGATGAGTAAATTTTTATAGTATGTTGACCTGTGAATAGCTATAATAATCATATAGTTGACACACGCTATAACCAGCTATAAATATCCCCAATCAAGATTAAAAAGAGAGATGAACCGTCTATAGTTTGTCGGTCCTCCTTTTTTCTTCTTTATAATCAATTATCTGAAATACAAAAATACTCTCACCGATCATGGTTCTACAACTACATCAAAAGAACTGACACAAAAATCATTTGTTTCTATCAACACTATTAAATTGAAGTGGAAGCTTGTGTATCATATCTGGAAGCTTTATTTGACCAAAGAGTTATGTTCTTTCAACATTATAAGTATATAGCTTTATTTAAAACTTTTTCGAGTCGAGTCAATCGAATTATGTTATTCGAATTTTTATTTAAATTTCATTATCGATAGTTATAATGTTATGATACTTTTTAATTCCAATTTATACGGATGTTCAAACGGTTAATGCAACCACCGACCAAACCGATTTAACTGAATTTTCGAGAATTATTAACTTAACCGAATAAATTTGATTAATTCAGTCAGTTAAGGAATTAACCAAAATTTTTTGAATTTTTTTAGTTATATTAATTTGAATTTATTAGAGGTATTTTTTCATTTGAATTAATTTTGATTGAGTCTTGAAAGTTTAATGGATCTAGTATGGTTAAAAAATAGTTGGACCTTAATTCTTAATGAGTTTGAGTTTAAAATATATAATAGTTTTAATTAATTCAGCTAATTAATCGATTTTGAATTGAATTAATCGTTAACTGAACTTTGAAAATTTTCTTAACCGTTAATCGATCTAGTATCAAATTAACTAACCAATTAATCGAACTAGAATTTGATTAGGTTGGTTTTTTTTTTGAAAGAGGGTACTTTGTATTCAAGATAAACAAAGTACACCACCTCAAGGACCTCGTTAAAAAAACCTAACCCTAAAGAGGAAAAAGAGTGTACCTTGAGGTGGTGAGGAACAAAAACACAAACAACATTCGGACTATACCACCACCCTACCACAATCCCAATCCAACACAAATAGAAACCAACACAGACTACCTGAAAAATTGAGAAGAAACCAACTTGGGAACCTAACGCATACAACAACACCAGTGGAACGAAGCAAAACAACAAAACAATACAACAATGAAGCTCCAGACTGCACCACCGGTCTCTGACATGCCCACTTCAGAAATAAAAACACATAAATTAAAAGGATTTTTCACACTGAAAATCGCAAGCTTCACACCCGAATTCCTTCCACTCTGCCTTGAAAAGCTGGTACTTCAACTTTAGGGACATGAATAAACTAGAGTTAATGGAGCAGGATTGGGACAATACAATAAGGGTTGGCTCTCTATTGAAACCCATTAAACCAATGCTTTCCTCCACCAAACGATAAAAAATGCCCATCAAACAACATTATGGGCACATCGAATAAACAAATACCGACAACCACCTTGTTTCCCACAACAGAACTGCATGCGGGTACCAACTTATAGGACACCATCATCACAATTTCTTTAAAAGAGTTTCATTGAAACAACCTTCAATAAAGTTTACCTCGAATCCAACATCTACAGCAGAACCCTCCTACAAACCAGGAACCATCGCATCACCAAATACTGTTGAAATCGGCGGGCCAAACACCGACCGGAGTGCCACCAATGAATACACAAAGCATTACACACACAAGAGCAGACAGAGGACATCATCTTTAATCACACCCAATAAACAAACTGCAGCAAACACACAAATCAAATGTGGAAGATCACCAAAATATAAGAGCGACACCACCACCACATCACCGGCCACAGGACCACATGAAGAATTCCACCAGAGAAACGCTTGACAACCAAAAGAACTTAGCCACAACAAAACAGACTAACAATAAAAATAAACTACTAAGAACCTTATACTAAAAACTATTCATAAAACTACTCCAGCTCCTCAAAAAGACCTCGACAAAATCCTCAAGACCAAAGCCTTAAACCTCCACAACCCCTGACATACACGCACCAAAACTCAAAACAATTATGGAGACGCTAAACCCATGAGAACATCGCTTTCAGAACCAACGACAAAAGGACCCAAACCTAAGGCCTGCTCGATTCCTCTTCTTTGAAAAAACACACTCATGACCTCACCATAGCAACTCACTTTCTGCCATAAACCTTACCAATAAAAAGTGTTTGCAGGAATAGCCTCAGAACAAAGCAACATACTCCAAACAAAGACCTGAAACACTCTCCCACTAAACTGTAAAAGAACAATCGAGCAATAGACTGGTTCACTCTAGCATTTACACAAACAACTTGTAAACAGATAAAACAGACGCATTCTAACCTCCAGAAACAGACTATTAATCCAAGCAGAGATTCCAAAACATGAGACAGGTTCACATTGACATTTACACAAACAGCTTGCAAACGGATATAACAATCACAATCAGAACTCTAAATCTGACTAGAACCCACGCAAAAACTCCAAACAATGAGACAAATTACTACGAAAACCGAAAAGTGAATACACTCCTACCAATTTAAACGGTTTTCTATGTCCATATACAATATGCATATATATATATATTCATATTTTTAATATATGATATACATATATAATGCAGAGTCGAGAATTCAATTCAAACTTAAAAATCAATTAACTAATTATTAAAAATTTCGAGTTATCCGAGTTCGATATTCATTCAACATTGCAATGTATAAAAACCTCAAATCATTTATTCTCTTTTCATCTCAAATTTTTAGATAATATTTTTTGTTTATTACTAACGTTGACACCATCTTGCTCCTTTTACTATTCTTTGCTTCATCTTTTTTTCTTCTTTGTTTGATTTATTATTTATCTTCCTTTATGTTTACCTATCTCCTTTTTACTTTGTCTCGTATAAATTTTAAACTTATTTTTATAAATTTTTTTGTTTTTATTTTTCACCTTTTGCTCGACAAATTATTTATTGATTTTATTAAACTTGCCTCCTTAAAAACTTCCTTTCCGATTAAAGATGTTTAGTTCTTCTAACTTAGATGCTAATAAAGTAGCTCATTGTCTTGCCAGTAATACGAAAATAGGAGGGATAAAACAGTTCAATTTGGACAAATTGTTAAAATTATTTTTTAAATGTTAGATCATCAATCGACTTGTGATGGATTTTATATGAGATTTAAGCATTTTTAGATCAAGATGTCTCTCTATGAATTATCGATTGTCAGTTGACTGTCAAACGTATCTTAAAAACTTCATAATCAAACACTAGTAACACAAGATACATTCACTTAGCAAAGTCAATACAAATAAAAAATTGATTACATACGAATATTTTTGATTTTTTTTTAAAAAAAAAACATTGATTATTTTCAATTAAATTTAGCCCATGACCATGTATTTTAGATATCAAAATTATCATTTATTTTATTTTTAAGATATTTAGATAAATTAAAGTTTGTTTATAACTCTTTTTAGTTTAATTAAACTATGTTTCTAAGAATTTTAACTACCTTTTAAGATTTTTGAAAAATAAACCTTCACGTATATTTTAATGATATTCATTTATCGAGGTTTTACTCTTTTTAATTGACTGATTTCATGTTGAGCATCTTAGTGGGTGAGATAGACAAGGTAAAAAATTATGATGGTGGCTCGTGTCGAGGGCATCACGAGATCGGGTAGGATAAAATAACACATTTTATAAAGGTGGAGAGGTTAATCCCACGTAAGAAAAAAATATAGATATCCTAAGACTTAACATATCTTTTTGGAAAGAGGGTAATGATCATGTGACATTAAGAGAAGGCCCGCGTATATTTGGGAGGATGCTATTTTAACTGAATAAAAAATATAATGACCATTTTATAATTTTTTAAATTTTAATAATAAAAGATATCATTCAATATAACTTAGTAGTCATTGATATGAGGTAACTCGTAAAAAACAGAAGAAAAAAAAACATAATTTGATCAAACTTATAAAATGTAAGAGCCATCGAGGTTTTCTAAGCAATGAAATCCAAAGGGAAACAGTTGAAACTTTGTCCTAGTTTTTGCCTTCATAGCTGTAATGGCATTTGTCGAGGGCATAATATTATGGTTTTTAATGAAGAAACCAAAGATATACATTAATTATGTACCTCTTAAGACTAAACAAACACAAATTTCACCTCACTTCTCAGCTATGGGGTCGCTTCTGTTTCCGAAATATCTCCTTCTCGCTACTCTTTTTTCACTGTACCGCACTTCCATTTCTCAATACGAACAAGAAAGAGATGTTCTGTACACTCTCAAGCACACCTTCAACGACCCATTCTTAAACGACAACTGGAACGGCCTTCAGTGCTATGGAAACACCTCGTACTGGTTCGGCATTCAGTGCATCAATGGCCGTGTCACTTCAATATTACTGGAAAATAGGGGCTTATCGGGAAAACCAAGTACTAATTCATTCGTCGTGCTTTCGGAATTGATCAGCGTCGTCTTCAAGAACAATTCATTGTCGGGGAACATAATGGATTTCTCTTTCAATCTCAAGTTGAAGCACATTGATCTGTCGGAAAACATGTTTGATGGGCCAATCCCACGTTCACTCCTCGAGCTTGAGTTGTTGGAGTCATTGCAGCTTCAAGAGAACAATTTGAGCGGCACGATCCCGGAGTTCAACCAAGATAGTTTAACAATTTTCAATGTCTCCAACAACCATATCAGTGGTCCGATCCCCGGAACTCGCACCTTGAAATCATTCGGCTTTGCTTCGTACTTCAACAATGGCCCCGACATGTGCGATTCTTCGAGCTCCGGTTCTTGTCATTTTAGTGACGCACACACAGGTCGAGACTCCAAAGGGAAATCTATTGCAACTATAGCTATGGTTTTCGTTATCATCGGCTTAGCTACCGTGATTTTGCTACTGATTCTTTACGGTAAGAAATCAAGGAGAATCAAGGATCTGATGAAGAGTTACCCTTTTGAAGAAAGAGATGATTTAAAGCTGGAAGATGACGACGTTCATGGTGATGAAAAGAAACTCGTGTTCATGGCGGATGAAGAATGTTGTTTTGACCTAAAGGATTTGCTGAGGGCTTCGGCAGAAGGGTTAGGGAAAGGGGTTTGTGGCCATACTTATAAAGCAACAATGGAAAACAGGAAACCAGTTGTTGTGAAACACTTTAGGGAATTGAAACCACTCAGCAACGAGGAGTTCTTGAAGCTGGTGCGAAAAATTGCAGATCAAAAGCATCCGAATTTGCTTCCTTTAATGGCCTACTATTGTTCCAAGGATGAGAAGTTGTTCGTCTATAGATATGTCAGAAATGGAAATCTCTTCAACTGCCTTCATGGTAATCATATACCTATGCATGCAATATGCATACATACATGCATATCAATTAGAAACTGATGATATTGTTCATTGATGGAAAATGCAGGAGGGAGGCGTAGCAAGGACCGGATTCGTTTCAGTTGGAGCTCTAGATTGACCGTCGCTCGAAGCGTGGCACGAGCGCTTGACTATCTTCACCTCAATTCAAACCATTCCCAAAACACCGTTCCTCACGGAAACCTGAAATCATCCAATATTCTTCTCGACGACGACGACACCGTTCTCGTTTCCGATCACGGTCTCACTTCCTTCATGACCTTTCCCATGGCAGCTCAACTTATGGTCTCATATAATTCACCAGAATACCAATTCTCGGAAAGGGTTTCAAGGAAATCCGACGTATGGAGCTACGGCTGTCTTCTTCTGGAATTATTAACGGGGAGAGTCTCGGTTCACTCAGCTCCTCCGGGCATCGATGGCGTGGATCTTTCCAAATGGGTTCAACGAGCTGTTAGAGAAGGATGGGTTGCTGAGATATTTGATACGGAGATATCTGTGGAGAAAAATGCTGGTCCGGGGATGATGAAGCTGTTTGAGATTGCTCTACGTTGCTGCGACGAGTCGCCGGAAAACGGCCTGAGATGACGGAGATCGTGAGAGAGATCGATGATATGAAGTGTGCTGAATCGGTTAATGACGCTGAATTGTCGGCGGATCGATTATTGACCGACGGGTCTTTCTCTACGCATGCTTCGACGGTGTTAGTAGTTGGTAGTACCGGAAGTTGGTAAGATTTCTCTAAAACGGTCCAACTCTTTGGCTCTTGTATTGTACTATGCTCAAAATCGAGGTTCAATTTCTGTACTTTTATTTAACATAATTTTATCTCTAATTTTATACTATTATAAGTTAATTCAAATACTTAATAGTGTTAATTATTCTAATTAAAATATCCGTGCAATTTTTTTCTTAAAATACCCTTCTAATTTATCATGCTAACATAATACTTTTACAAAAATACACGTTGATTATTTATTCAAAATAGTTAATATCACAAATATTTTGATATATCATTAATTATAAGGTGGGTACTTGAATTCACATTAAGTTTGAATTTTATTTTGTATAATAATGCAAAGTATAGTAATTTTCGTTTCCTTTTTAAGAAATAGAAAGAAACGTGTATAGGAGTATCAGATAAAGCACTTACAAACAACAATTATAGGAGACTATACCAAAGCTTCTTCAAACAAATGAAAGCATTCACTTAATTGAAAAAAATAAGTATATATGGATGATAAGATCAGATTCTAAAAGAGTCATATATTTAGAGTTAAAATTGAATTACACTGTTAAATAAACTTATTAATTTTATGAACTTGATTTAGCACCATAAATTGAATTACATGTTTGATTTTTATGTCAGTGAATCTTCGAATAATGCTTCTCATGTGTGGAAGCCCACTCAAAGAACGTGATGACTTGGGGACAAGCACAACAGTGGAGGAGCGAGGGCTTGCAGTTAACAACAAAGGGGAAATACGCAAAAACAGGCATTAGAAGAGAATCAGACAGCATAGCAATGGTTCCTGAAGAATCTACATTCATCTAGGTCTTTATTTAGGACTTCAAAACTGCACTGAGCAGCGAAGACAAGACTAATGACTGACATTGTTGTCGGTATCTTGGTCGGTGGGGCTGACCGAAGGATGTTACAAAGACAATTTAGTGAAATATATTGCAGGATCATGGCATGCCATTGCCAGATTTATTTCATAAAAATATATTGGCCAAGTAAATGAACCTACCGACTAGCGGGTTAATTTAGAATATAATTATACAAGGAAAACAATACAAATATTGTACCCTTTTAACATGCCGTGTAAAACCGTAAATGTTAAATGCCTGGTTCACTTTCCATAGAACCATGCATCAAACCTAGCATAGAAGTAAACGATGAGAATAGAAGGGGAAATTACTCATATCATGAAGATTAATGTTCCATGTTAGAAAAGCCTTGGAACAATAGACATTTTCAGTTCCCACAACTCCCAAACTGCATAAATGTTGTTACTTGTCGAACTTAAAAAAAATCGAAGCATCTTTCACCGAGTTTTATTCATGGAAACAGTTGAAAATTATTCTTTACCTATTATCTAGGTATTCGAATAACAATCCATAGTCCTCACAAGATCGGAAGATTAAGGGTAATTCCTCAATTCATTGGCAGTCCCACCCTCAGGTTGAGCACTCCCTCCATCTACATGATAGCATGATCAATAGAATTTGATTAAGCACCATTTCCCCGCCAGAAAAGATAAAAGGAATTTAATGCAAAAAGCCTAGGAGTTTGCCATGTCAATAGCTAGGCATACCTTCACCATCAGCTGGGGCACAAGGAGACTTCCTATATCGTGTTTGTTGTTGTGTGGGCTGAAAATTGAGCAAAAAGAATCATAAGCAGCTCAAGAGTAATAGACAATTGTGTGAAAAGAGATTAACTTGTAGAATTCTAAAGAGGTATGAACTAATATGATTAATCACCAATATGCTTCCAATACATACATCAGAATAAGATTGAACAGGAAGAAAAGGTAATATAAGAGTCTACAACCAACAAATCATCCTAAAACCCTTATAGTTTTGTATTTCCTAAAAGTGAAGGGTTTAACATTTAAAACTTCATTACAACATGATTCTGGATATTATCTTGTATAAGAAATCATAGTTTTCTCTTCATAAAAATCATCAGATAGAAAGTCAGCATGAGATGCAAGTCAAATTAATTATGTAGATGAAACAAAAATTCTCACCATGTCAATCCAGTACCAAATCAAATATATTATTAAGGTATTGGATATATGTTAAAATTTAGGTCATGTTAGTGCAAATGCTAGATTACAAGACTTCTTACAACATTTTCCCTTTCCCAACATAAATACACACTTATAAGGCAAGTAAATCTAAAACCCCAACGAAACCATTTTTATGACTTATTTTAATATGATATTGTGAGACCCGTACAGAAAGAGCACTTTGTTCCAGTAGTTAAAGGCCTAAGGGGATCTACATATAGCAAACTCGTCTGCTCCTCCATACCTGTAAAAGTTCTAGTCACGGTCATTGAACCAATTAAGAGGCCTGGGTGGCCAAATTAAAAAGTCTGAATAAAGTACGCTGGATAGATTTTAATTTTTGGCCAATTAGAGAATCCTATACAAGTGGACCAAATTGATTCAAGCTTTCATTGAACAAACCCATTTTCCGGCACTAGCAAAGGAATAACTACTGGGTTTCTCTCCCTAATCAGATAAATTCACTATAAAATGTATACTTTTCAGTGTAAACCTAGGGTATCCCCAAGCCAACCGGACTTGGGACTAATCACTTTCGGGCCATTGGGGTTTAAGGTAAAGCCCTCCCAGCAAGTACACTCCCGAGGTGCGAATCTTGTGTTCTCACTCGTACGGGGACAAGGCTGCTACCACCTAACCAGTAGCTTATTGGTTTAAAACACATTTATATATACAAGATTTATTCATATGTTTTCCATGTGATTTGGATCAAAGTATCTAGTTCGAGGAAGTCAAAGCCCATTACACGAAATTATTATATTTTTACAAGCATAAAATCAATACCTGCAATTTGGGACGGAGGGCTTGAAGTGGTCCTTTGGGCTTCTCAGCACCTTGCTGTTAGAAATTAGCATCCAAGAAGGCAAGAACATCAAACAATAGTGTAAACTTCAGTTTGTTCTGATTCATTAGCATAGCCGAGCTAAAATAAGAAAACCATAAAAAATATTAGATTCATAAGGGATGGCGGGAATCATAAAGGCTACCTTTCCAAGTGCCCAATCTGCGGAATCAAAGTAGGCACGTTCATGGTCCTGAGATCCAAAATGAAAAATATTGATGAGAAATAGCACAAGCCAGAAACCCAAAACTTATCAACTTTCCAAGAAATCACCTTAGAGATGAGCGGCGGTTTCTTGGGCATAATCCCTCCATATTTTTTCTTTATAGCTTCCTAAAATAGATATACAAGATAAGTAAATCATTGCAAGTACATAACACCAGAGAGAAAACTGTAACCCAGTCCATGGCTTAGATCTTTGATTAACATTCCACAATGAAGTGAGAGAAGAACAAAACCTCCTCTTGAGATGGTGGTGGCACAGAATTTTCGGACTCCTGTGCAATATTTTCATCTATTTGTTTTTGCTCTTTGGAATCCTCCATGCCTGAGATTAGCTACTTGCGACCACCCAACGAATATCACCTACAATAGCACACAAATAATCTGCATAAAGCTTCAGTAATGCTAAAACTTTACCAGAACACAGGCAGCAGCAAAAGGAAGGAAAAACACTTAATTCTCATTAAATAAATGAGGTTGCTAATGTCTACTAAAAATTATGAAACCTTCATAAACCTGAGGAAAACATCATCCAAGACTACGATGCAAGTAAATACAGCTCTAAAAGAATACCCATATCTACTTACTACCAATTATTAACATAACCAAAAAAAGCATTGGACAACTCCTAGTGAATGAGCACCGAATAATAATTGAAGGAATTCACTTTAAACATTCATATTCCAAGAATGAGACAACCAAAATCTAAAGGGAAAAAGAACTTCAAATCCATAGAATATCTACATATAGATGGTGATACTAAATACAAAGCATTAAATTTAATTAATTTGACGCAGATAAAATTAAATCCTTGCTTAAGCTAGAAAACGTAATTGAAAACCTGTGAAGTACATACCCTATCATCCAATCAAACCAAAATATATTCTGCAACTAATTAAAACAAGCCTACATGGAAAAACCAAAACCCTAGGTGCTAATAATTATTTCAGAAATTAATCAAAAAATAAATGAGAATAAATTGGAATTGAAATCAAAGATGAAGGGAAAGAAAATGGTAAATTGAGAATGATCGGGTACCTCAAATGTTCAGCTCTCTGCGGAGATCAGAAATTCAAAGGATTTTTATTTATTTATTTATTTTGAAAAAAGGCGTTTGAAAAATAGAATATGCATTTAAACTCTTTTTTTTTTTGGCGTTGTTGAAATTTTTGATGGAGTTGTTATATTTTCAGTAATTTATGTTAAGGGCATGCCTATTTTAGGAATCTAATTATAAAAAATATTTGATAATTATTGATTAGAATTAATTTTCAATGATTAAATTGATTATTATAAATTTTTTCAATTCAAAAAGTAGAATTATAAATTTAAAATAATTAAATAGAAGTAAAAAAAACAACTGGATAAACCATCTCTACCCTAATTTTTATTGGATGACAATAGTTTATATAATTTTCAATTTTATTTCGCTAATCTATTCTCAAGTTAATTTTGTGGATCTGATTTTGAAAATTATAATTGAATATTTGAACAAATATTTTTCTTTTCAATTCACTCATTACCTTATTTGATATCACCATTTTGGATTTAGTAATAATATGATAAAGATAAGAAGTTTTTTTATATAAAACAAATAATTAAATTAGAAACAAAATATGTAGAAAAATCTTTGGAACATACAAGCATTATCAAAAATATTAATTATAATATTTCCATGTTCGGATTATCATAAATAAAAATTAATTATTATAAAATATGAATGAAACATAAAATAAAATATATATATATTGTACATGGTTATAGAAAACCATGTATATTAGAATCAAATACTAGTATTATAACATCATAAATAACTATAATTAAACTTGAATAAAAACTTAAATAATTCAACTCAAACTTCATAAACTCGACTCGAAATATTTCAAATATAATTTAAGTTATAATATTATTCATCAATTAAAATAATTTAAATTTTTCAACTCGATTCTACTGAATCGAATACTTACCCATAAATGTTAGCCTTCGTTTATAAAACTCCAATTATACGTATGTAAACTGACATCAATAGCTTTTTCAAGTTATGAAATCAAATTATTACTTTGGTATCTATAATTTTATTTTTTAATAATTAAAAAGTATATTTAATAAAACGTATTTTTCACCACGCGGGATATTTTAATGAAAGATACAATGACGTGAAACTGCCTTACTCCACCTCATTCATGTAAGTCGGGTGCTTTCACATATCGATAACGTGTTTCACGTGATATTATTTTTGTCATATGTGATCGAAATGAATTATATTTTTGTAGTTAAAATTTTATTAATGTTATTTTAATAAAAAGAAAATGAGAGAATATTATTTTAATAATTTTGTCTAACTTTGAAATATCTAACGTAATATCTATAATATAATATTTAATATGATATATGAAATGTCATTCTATATATTATCATTATTATAGTACCTAAATTAATAACATTAATAAATATTGTAAAAAAATATTATTTCCTACATTATTATAATATATAAATTAATATAACTAAATGTTTAAAATTTATAACCAACAATTAAAATATAAAAAATGGTATTAAATAATTTTAAAATGCAGATATCAGAGCAGATATTTTAAAAAAGTAAATTGAAAATTGAATAGGGTAAAAACCACTGTTTTTTTTTTGCTGGGTTACATCATACCTGATAATTATCCGTTCAACTCTGGAAAGTAAATGAATAAGGAGGAAAAAGAGGAAAAACCCATAAGTACACCTGTCGAACCAACGGAAAGAGAGGACACCTGTGACATAGAATATCGAGCTTAACAAAGAAAAAGCCATTGCCACTGCCCCCCCTCCTCTGCATCTCTCTGCCTCACTATCTTTGCCTTTTCCGTATCTGAACTTTCATTACTCCCAATCTGTCTAATCTCTTTAACCAAACCAAGAAAGAGAGAAAAAAAAGAGAAATAGGTCATCCATGGTTGGTCTTGGCGATAACAGCAACAAGATTTCCGGTACCAAAGCAATCGACAATAGCAAGAAGAAGAACAAGAAGAAGAAGCGCGGGGGTAGCAAAAGGAAGATGACGGCCGAGCAAGCCTCCGCTTTCAAATCGGTGACCGAATGGGTTTATTTGGATCACTCCAATTCCTCGTCTTCTTCTTCTGCTACGTCGGCTTTATCTTCGTGGGTGGTGGATGATTTTGGGGTTCAAAAGAGTTTGGGGAGAGGGATGGAGAAAGTGGTGTTTGAATTGCATTCCCATTCTAAACACAGTGATGGGTTCTTGTCTCCTTCCAAGCTCGTTGAGAGAGCTCATGGCAGAGGGGTGAGTCTAGATTTCTTTTGTTTTCTCGTTTACCATAAAATCGATTTCTCATATGGGTTTGGCTGTATTTGAATGAATGCTTCGCCGCCCATAGTGGTTTTGATTGAATAGCTGAAATAGAATAGTAAAAATGGTACTTTCTTATGTATCCATTGGGGTTACTGTTCTTTAGGTATATTGACTTTTTTGAACAGTACATTCATATGGTTTTGCTTTTTCGAGGTTTAAAACTAAACCCATTGTTTGACCCCTAAGGCTAAGGGCATTTGTCTGTGTACTGAAGGCTATGGCTATTTCTTCTGCTTCTACAGTTGAGTGAACATGTAAAAACTTGTACTTCCTTCTATGTTGCCTTTCCCCCACCATTCATTACTACTCTTGAAGATTCCTTATCCAACAGTATCACCATATGAATATGGTGATATTAAAAGAACTTTTCAGAAGAAAAAAAAATACTGAAAATGGACTCAAGTTACTTTTAACTTGTTTTTCCCGTTTCTAATTTATTTTTGTCTACTGGTTGTTTTTTTATCTTGCTTGCAAACTTAAGGGCTACTTTCTATTATCTAGTAGTTAATGTATGAGGGTTCATACATTTGTAGCTTGTGGTTTATTAATGGTAAAAGTAGGCTATAAATATACAGGTTTAGATGGTGAATTCCAGCAAAAACTGGGTGTTAAATGCTTTCACCATTCATTTCAAAGGAGGAGATTAGATTTATGGATGTAGGAGGTTGGTCTAACACGCGTGTGATATAACAGTTTATATGTATTTGGGGGAAAATGAAAAGTTGGAGCAACAGGTTTTTAGTAGTTTCTGCTGGTGTTGTCCCTTCTTCCATCTGTCTTTTTTTTTCAGTACAGAAATGTTTTCATATTCTTCTCTTTTGGTTTAAGCGAGATTCGTTTTAACAGACCTTCAACTCGGACATTTTTCTCTTTTTTGGTGTGATGTTTTGATTTTGCATTTGAACAATTCCTCTGCAGATGCATGTCTATATTTGTGTGTTTGTTTTCTGTACTGAAAATATACTATCTGCTTGAGTTTGTAATTATTGGTTATTGTTATAAAGAAGCAGACTGATGATAACAGACTTATCTTCCTTTCTTTGTTTTTTGAACCAAAACAGTCTTATCTTTCTTTGGTTTCTTAACTTTGGCATTATTATATAGTACACACACTATGGAATGGATGAATGGAGCTCAAATTCCCTAATATATCTGAACTTGAGGAATAGAAAGAGACAAATGAGGAAATCGGTTTTGTTTTATGAAGCAAATTTGTATTTTAGGAAGAATTCATGGATCCTTTATGCAGAATTATCTATTTGAATCGTTTTATAAATTTTTTATCTTCATATCTTTTTTCTTTCTCCTGTTTCATTGAATAAATTGGCAACACTTCCACGTTGGTTCTTTCATACCTTTTTAAAGTATTTGGAATATGATTAGTACATTGTGTTCAGAACAGGTGAAAGTTCTTGCTCTGACTGATCATGATACAATGTCTGGCATCACTGAGGCAGTTGAAACAGCACGCAGATTTGGTATCAAGATAATCCCTGGTGTTGAGATCAGCACCATATTTTCTCCAAGGTTCGTGTTTGATTAATAGAATAATCATCATAAAATGATTTTTCTTCTTTTATTTGTATAATCATTCTGCAAAAGTTAGCCGGTAATCGAAAGAAGCAGATTTTCTGGTTTTCTTTCTCTGTACTTCTACACCTCATGTTTCATTTATTGATTCAAAAGCAGAAATCCCGAAATGGAGGAACCAGTGCACATCCTTGCATATTACAGCAGCTGTGGCCCCATGAGGTTTGAGGAGCTGGAAAAATTATTGGCTAACATTAGGGAGGGACGATATTTACGTGCCAAAGACATGGTTTTGAAACTCAATAAACTCAAGCTACCACTTAAGTGGGAGCATGTTACAAAGATTGCAGGCAATGGAGTGGCTCCTGGGAGACTGCATGTGGCTCGAGCTATGGTCGAGGCAGGTTATGTAGAGAATCTAAAACAAGCTTTTTCCAGATATTTATATGATGGAGGCCCTGCTTATTCAACGTAATATTTTCTTTATATCTTTTCCTGCTTAATTATGCCCAATGCTTATTTCTTCACCTTTAGCAATGATACATGAATTTTTTGTTTGGTCCCTGTTATAGAGGAAGGGAGCCTCTTGCAGAAGAAGCAGTGCGGCTTATTTGTGAAACCGGGGGTTTAGCAGTCCTTGCTCATCCGTGGGCTCTAAAAAACCCTATTCCTATCATAAGACAGTTAAAAGAGGCAGGCCTTCATGGAATGGAGGTTTACAGAAGTGATGGAAGACTGGCAGGTATTATGTTTGCTGCTGTATTGAACTGTTAATATTACATGCCTGCATGCGTTTACATGACTTAGCTGTCCATGTACTCGGGTAGGATAAAATACAATTATGCTATGCTTGATTATTTCCTCATGATTGCATAATTGCATATTTTGTTAAATATCTACTTGTTTATATTGAGCTTAGCTTTACACAAGGCTGATAGGAGACGGCTGCTAGTTAAAAGCTTTTCATGTCCTTTTGATTTACAGCATTTAGTGACTTGGCGGATACATATGAACTTCTGAAGCTTGGAGGATCAGACTATCATGGGAGAGGTGGGAATGGTGAGTCCGAACTCGGAAGTGTGAACCTTCCAGTGATGGTTTTGCATGAGTTTCTTAAGGTAGCTCGACCTATCTGGTGTGGTGCCATCAAGGACATCCTAGAGAGTTATGCAGAGGAACCCTCTGCTTTGAATCTAGCTAGGATCGCAGGATTCTCAAGGATGGGCAGTTTAAAGGGAAGTCCTCCCTTGAGTTGTGGTAAGGACTGGATTGATCGATGTTTATCGTCGTGGCTGACTACCGAAGAACGGCAGAATGCCGAATTTGAGGCTATCAGGTTGAAGCTTTCCCTTGCCTCAATTGACCTGGGTGGAGTACAAGTTCCTATAGAGACTAAATAATGTGCTTCTTTCCATTGTTGTTAAGATAACCCCAAGTGGCATATCCTTTAGCTTTTAATAGTTTTGTTGTTGGGGGGGGGGGAATCTAAACTAAAAACTATTCATGTTTTGGTGGTAACTATGCACCATATTGGTCAACAGAAAATGCTTTTTTGTTGTTGTGATCTTTGTTTTCTTTAAAGTTTGATGGACAATTCGAACTCTAGTGTCGAACGCATATCAATATATAAACAAATAGACAGCAGTGCAGTATTTTTGATTGACCAGGCTTTTCCATTTCCTTTTTTTTTTTGGTGTTTCAATTAAAGTGATCATTGTCACTGCGAACTTCCACACTAAATAGAATCAGTAGGGGCACAGTTCAGACATTTCTGCCATGATTTTAGAACTGATTGGGGTTAATAAGAATCAAAACAAGAAAATCCATTACAAATTACAAGTGCAAAGGTGATAGATTCTTTTAGACTGTAAATTGGACAGTTTCAGCAATGATTCAAGAACTAATGTGTTGTCATACAATCTGGGATGTAAACAGCGTCATGGATCCTTATGCAGGCACCATCGGAAAAAACTCAAAAACTGTGTCAAAAGCCAAGGTAATGTATGGGAATAATAGGCAGAAAAATCATCTGAATTTTCCGACTTCGGCCTTCTTGATCTTTCTTTGACCATGATATACAAACGAGTCAATTATCCCCGCAACTGTGAAGATACCTAAATGAGAAGTAACACAATCTTGGTCACTTTAAACGAACAATGACATATCAAGTAAAGCATTGACAAAATGCAGAAGGAAATAAAGGATTCGGGAAAATATAGCGGGAGTTAGAAATGATAGTACCTCCAATTACAGCACATATATTGGTGATGAAGTGCAAAAATGAAATATGTTCCTCCCTAAAAGTCACCTGCACAGGGAAAGATGAAAACCAATGTTATATCATCTTCTTTCTAGATGGTTTCGAGTTAATATCTAAGCTATTCAAAATGGTTTGTGTTTCACTCCATCTTTAGTTTCTTATATCTGATTAGAATAAAAGGAACCTACTTTGATTGGAGAAAAGTCATAAAAGAAGTAAACTCCAGGATGAGCATTAGGGCTAATGAACTCTAAATCCATGAAATGCTCCGTCACGGAATACTGTGCAGTAGGAATCATAGCACATCTCAGAACATGATCCAATAAACATGATAAAATGATTTGATTCTTATTCTCAATGTGTGAATTTTCAAGTAGTACCTGATTTGAGTTAACAGTGCGGCCTCTGATGTCGGTATATATTGTGGGTACTACCTGCAAAATTCAACAGACATCAATTGTGACAGGTCCATAGTTGGTTAAGCGTATGCGGGGTGCACTGAAGAGATCCATACTCCAAAATTATCTTCTTATTTTTTTCAAAGAAAAACGGAGAGCAGTTAATATATATGATCTAGGCATCATGGGCATGAAAATGAAAGCGAAGTCACAGGATGTTCAGCTGTCAATAAAAGAGCTTAAAAACAAGGAACATCCTTAGACACTTTAAAATACCAACCTTGATAAAGTACTGGTACATTCCGTTTGAGGTTTTATGCGTCCATTGTCCCCTGGAATAGCAATATGAAACAACCATTAAAAAGTTTCAGTACTTGCATTTGGTTCTTCACTTTCATCTTAAAAAGAAACATACCAAAGAACAAACAAGTCTTTCAAGAGTTCGAGTGCCGAGGAGAAAAAGAACTATTACCCGTCAAGTGGATTTACCGCACCAGGGAAGTATTCACCAAAAGCTAATCTATTAATTCTGTGACTTATCTGTTTTGTACACCGCAAATGCAAAATATCATTACCATTGAAATTTGTAACAAAAGTAAAGGATATACATACACATATATTAAACATAACAGTTTCATTAGGAAAGGAGCTTAAATATAAAGGTGAGCCTTACATTATAACTGTCCTGAAAAGATATCAAGTCATCAAAGAAAAAGCTTGATTGATGAAAACTTTTGCCTGCTGCAAAATGGAAATTCCCAGCAACCCTATTAACTTCAAGAGATCCATGAATGTTGCATCCTTCACCATCCTCCTCTTTTATCCTTTCAAAGAAGCCTTCTCTTTTGCACTGGAAAGCAAAAAAGGAAAATGTAAAAAAACAGAGAAAATATCAAGCTAGAAAGTAGGATTTGTTTTCCCAATGTAGGGAGCAAGAGGATTAAATTTTTCCAGAAAATACTTGGGTAAAAAACTTGCAATGAAACCTGGTCAATCAAGTCCGCGTTAGTCATTGCCCACCCTTTTCGCCGATACGCCTCACGAACCTCTTCACAGGAGTTACAACAGTCATCATCTGACTGGACCATAGAGAAGAAAAAGAGAAAACCTTTCATAAGTGGCATACAAACAATTAAATAATTAGCTAAGATGTTACATATAGTATAAGTACTCCAATTTAGTTCATACAGCAAGTAGCACCCTTGAGATCATTATATCATGATAACTTCGGCAGTGACTGCCAATAACCTAATAGTAAAGATGTACAAGCTGCTCAGTCATGTAATTCATATTTGTTTCTTTATCAGTTTTGCAGAGAGCACTAATAATTTGTCTTCAAGTACCATGCTTTTTACGGCATAGGCTATCTCTCAAAGAACTTATGAGTTTTGGCTACTTTTCAGAGTTACTTAGAGGACTCCACCACACGGTATTGCCAACATTTAAATGCAAGCTAACAATTGAGAATAAAAAACCTGACAACCGTAGAAATTAATTAATCCAGATCATACGGACCAATCACCACAAAGTTGGAAAGGAGATCCCATTAATCACCACTTTCATCATACACATGAACAACTCTGAAAGAACTCTATTTACTATTAGCCACTTGCAGATCATTGCACAACAATTAACTTAGCGACATTTAAGCTCCTAAGGTTTAAAAAAGGGAACAGAAACTGATATACAACCTATATTTTTCCTTATTATGGTTTGTAGTACTCACCAATTTTCTTAAGAAAAATACTAGGTTGTTTTATTCGACATAGAATGTTCAAGTTTTTTCCAATATCTTTATTTTCAATACAATAGCAATAGATTTGCATATGGAGCTGAGGCGAAATCTAGAGAAATAAACTACACATTAATCACAATGTAATGATCACAAAACAAGTATCCAGGTTTTTAGAGTAATAAATAGATGAATATTTCAGGAAAAATTCCCAGCCATTTACTAATCAACCACTTTCTTAACCTTCTTAGAACTTAAGTGATGCTATTCAAAGTGCTTCAATAACATAGTGAGATAAGGATTTCTTGATATCAAACATACCTGCTCGGCACCAAAGCACGAACCACAATACGTCTCATTTTTTTCAAGCCTGCCACCGTGCCTCTGCAGAGGTTTCTCAATCTAAAAAGAAAAGAAGAAAATTAAGTCAAAAATGAACCAAATTTGGAGGCAAAGACAAAACAAATAAAAAGAAACATGATGAAGACTATTTAATTAAGTGGTGACAACATCTATCAAATGCCATTATGTCAGGAACTTAAGGTAAAAGGAGATTGCGACATCTTAATAATCCGAGAGCAACGCAATCAAACAACTATAACAGGGTCCTCGATGCAAAACTTTACCCATGACAAGTTGTATGGCTAATTATCAACAATTAAACCCTCAATTAATGTTAGCAACCCAAAAGCTGCTATCTTTCTTTCATATCTTCTCTTTTCATGCGTAGAAATAGAATACTTTACTTTCAATTATGGGATCCAGCATACTGCTAACCTTGTACCACACCATTCTATTACATAAGTCATTTCTATTAAAGGAAAACCATCCTTCAAAACCAAGAAACGAAGAGAAAGAAAAAAGAAAATTAGAAGGGCTAGAGAATTATATTTCAACTACCTTTGGAGCTCCAATAGTATCCGGCCTGGATTCTATCACATCACCATGAGCATTGATTCTTTTCTTAATTATATCATGTTTCTGCATGTAAACATAGCAAGGTTAAAAATGCAAGCAAACTAATAAAAATAAATCAAAATAAATCTGAGCATCTGTTGCACTGCACGTACTATGTCATGATGTTGCTCGCCACTGATATCCATAGTGTCAACACTGAGTAGCGTACATGGAATAGCAGGAAAAGTGACATCGAACTGCAAATCCAAAAGAAATGAGGTGTAAATAAAGCATGAAAAATTGTTTACTAAAACAGTTAAACCACCACAACAACAAAAACTGAAAATTTTTAATATAAAATGCTCAATCACATGCTTTGAATATTCAGCATCAGTAGAGCATCAAGTAGAAAGTTCAACAATATTACGCAAACATGCACACGGTACGCAACCTCAAAAACCCTTTTATAGGTAACAAATTTTGAATACGAATCTAGGCAACTCCGTTAACAAGTGAGAGAAAAGATAGTTACATTTATGTGGAAGGTTTCGCCTCTTGAAGTATCCACCAATAGCTTTGTCTCGGTAACGGTATGAATGTATAATGCTGCAAATAAAAGAACAATCAACAAAATAAAAACAATCATCAATCAAGATTTAACACCACAGGGTTCCAATAACAAACATATTTTTGGGAGGAAAAATATATAGTGACAATTTGATTATAGCCTCAGTTGCTTAACTTTTAGCATTAAGTGCTTTGGTTCTCATCTAAGTGGAGACCCAATATGAAAGGCAAACATTCACAATATGCATCTACAAATAGTTCAAGGTTTTATATCTAGAAGTGGAGACCAAATATAAAAGGCAAACAATATGGATTTAAAATAGTGCAAAATTTTCATCAATACTCAACCACTTCCTCAAAGATCTTACCTTTACAAATCTGGTATCTGATTGAGAACACACACACAAAAAAACCCAATTTTCTAAAGCTATCATATACACAAAAATTAACAGAAAAGGAAGAAAAAGTGGGTTGAGAGAAAACTTACTGAATTCGGAGAAGACAAGGAGTAGTATGGCAAGGGAGGAAAGGAGGGTGATAATGCCACCGGAGAGTGTACGGCTGTAGAAGTCTTCATTGACTTTCGGGTATGAGTCCAAATTCCGTAGCTTGTTAAAGACGGTGTTCATCCTGGCCAACCCCTTTTCACCGGCGTTGAAAACAAAAACTAAACACGAACCAAAAGAAACTTGTTTGAATTATATGTTTGCTTGTGTCTTTTTATAAGAACTAAATTAATTAATCAATATGTACAGAGAAATGGATACAGTACTTTTTTGGTGGGACAGCGGCGATTACGAGAAGAAAGAGAGGAGACAAAGAGAGAGAGACGATTGAAGGCCGTGAAAGACTCTGGAGTCAAATTACATAAATGGGCATCAATCATGGAATGCATCAAACGGATAGAAGTCAAATTTGATGTCTTAAAATGCCAGACCGAATTCATATATTTTACAAGGTCTTTCTTCTTTCTTCCTGGAGATTATTTACATTTACTACTTTACCTTCTGAAGCCGATTTCTTTATAAAATGATCAAGCACCCTTCAAAGCGTATTATTTTCTTCAGTTTCTTTTGCGTACTGAATTTATGATGATAAAAACACACACGAATTGTATTGTTTTATTGATGCAAAGTTTACTCTTTTTGCCTTAAAGGAAACGAATTTATGGAACAGAAATCAGTTCCCGGCTGGCATTTTAACAATTTACCTATGATATTGACTCCATTTGTCGTCTGTTGGTACCTGTGGTGTTGTTTTCTTCATCGTTTCCGGTTGGCATAATGGCATTGTTTCTAATTTACCGAAAATATCGACCCTACTTGCAGCTGATTACTACAATGCATTGCAAACACATCGTTTACTCGTTTTCTAAGTTGCTCTTGTACAAAAAAAAGTACACTTTTTCACTTATCTGTGCTGCTTTTAACGGCTTTTCACCTAAATATCACCTAATAAAAAATCATTGTCATTTTAATATTTACATTTGATTAATTCTCGAATTGACACTTTCTTTTGCCATATAGATAAAGTGTGTTTTGCACGTAATGTGTTCTATTCTAAAAATTCGATCGAATTTGGTTGAAATAAAAGAAAAAGGTTACAAATATAAATATATATATATAAATTTTGTTCAAAATAACAAACACAGTATATGTCGAAGACACATAATTACACAAAGCACAAACATTAGCACGCGTATATTAATCTTATATTCAATCATTTAATAAATGTTATATTTAAACACTTATAAATTTTCATATTTACATAATGCACCATTATCATTGTCGACCTAAAACTTCTAAAAAAAACGTTTCCCACAAAATGTATCATCTACCACATCAATAAAAAACGTTTCCTGCAACCACATTAGTATAATATATTTCCTATAAATGCGTCTTTTTTATATAGTTAAAAAGAGTGCCAATCTAAAATTAGTGACTTTAAGTGTCATAATGAAAAATAACTTTTAATTGTATATTTATGTAAAAAATCTATTTTTTTCCTATAATAATAATTTTAAATTCTATATTTATATTTATATTTTGTTTCAAATTTTCTTTATTTTTTTAAAAGTAAATTTTGTCTTTCAATTTTCATAAAAAATGATCATATTACAAAAATTCTATTATTATTTTAATAAAAACTTAGATTCATCATTAACTTCGACATGAGGACCTATATAACAAACACATATGCATGTCCTTAATTTTTTTTAATTTAATTTTAGGGAATTATAAAGGAGTATTTGTTTTAAAAAATTCATAACCATTTGATAATAAAAATTTAAATATCTTGCAAAACCTGAGACTTCTAAAGATAACAACTATCCATTTAATCACTGAAATAGTTTAGTACGTATATTTTGTTTGAAATTTTTAAATTTTCATTTTAAAAATATTTTATTATTTTTATAATATGAAATAATATTATAAGATATGAAATACACATAAATTATAGCATAAACTGTAACATCATTATTAAGATATATAAAAAATTAAAATTATATTTATCATTTCCTTGTGGTAATTACTATCAAAAGTAACACTAATAAATTTCATTATAACAGATCCACTACTTATGGGTCGGTAAGAGTAATTAGCCATCTCACAATGATCAGGGAATCAATTGTAATATATTCATTAGATATCTCGAAAAGATCAACCTGAATCTTTTTGTAATGCTTTTTTTCTTTTTCTTTTTTTTTTAAAAAAAAATCAGTATTTATAAAGAAAAAGAAGCTGCCAAATTGTTTTGGGGGGAAAAACCCAGAAATTTTGAAGTATTACTGAGAGAAAAGGGGACAAGTAGCTTTTCAGTATTCACAAACAATTCTCTAAGAATCAACCCGCATCATCTTTTATGTTTTGAGGCCGCACCCACAATCATCATAAATAAAGATGACATTTTACAAGTGTTCTATCCAATTCCAATGTTACCTGTTATCAGCTCAGTGATTTTTCATCTGTCTCGTCCTGGCCAATGTGTTTTTTGGACATCACGGGTTGAGCAGTGGTGGAGCCGTGAATCTGCCATTTCCAGTCCACAAGCATAAGGCTTTTGTAAAACATGAATTTTCTTCAAGTTCAGCAGGAAACAAACGACGTACAAATGCTTACCATGCCATGAGACTTCAATGATGCGGTCTTGATATCAGGTCTTAGAGATGGATCTGAAGGCCGGTGAAATAGCAAGTGTGCTATGGATCTATCTATAGGATTTGTGTCAGTTTCCATATCCATATATCTAGTGCACCTGCAAAAGAAAAGACAAAATAGGATTGGACAAAACAAACACACACAATACTGAAGGTGTAACAGTTTGTAGTTCGTTACTACAAATGGATTCTTATCATGTTTGCATCTATAAGTTCCTTTCCACAAAAACCTTATAGAAGACAGGCAGAATGTAGCTGAAGAATAGAGCTTCAATCAATATGTTCAAGATTGCTAACTGTTTCTAAATTGTACCTAATGGATTAAAGTTCTAAGTTGAGCACGGTTTTTCAACCCATAACCGGTGCTTTTTAACCTAGAGACATATACTTCAAAATTCAAATTATAAGTGATTCTATTTTAATACTTCGTAACGGTAACAATTTAAAGCAACTAAATTATCCCTAGTGTCTAGGAAAGCCGAAACATTGAAGAACTCAATTTCTACCCATCATGGATTTCAAGTGGTCAAACAGTGACAACATAAATATTACCAAGAAATTCACGTTCAGAGCAACGAAAACATACTTGCTTGATTCTTCAGTCTCCAATGATCTACTGGCATCTTTATAATCTCTACTGCCACTATTCGTATTTGTGCAGTTATGCCTTTGTTCAGCACTCCAAGCCAAACGATACAGACTGTCCCGTATGCACAGTTTTGTCCTGATATCCAACTGGAAATTCAAGCAGTTTTAACTTGATCAATTAGCCAGTTTACTCATTACCTATAAGGAACATGCAAAAATGCACATCACAAAATCTTTTCATCTACTATACCTTTTCCATAACTTGTTGAAGCTGCCGAAAACTAGTTGTTTCTGGTGAGACTTCATCCAAACTTACACAAGAGCTTTCCTGCCCGTTTGAAGAACCTAATTCTGCCTGCTTTCCTACACTATGACCTTCATCCCATTCGGACTGACAGACCTGCTTTTGAGCAATGACTGTATCAGAAACTACAATCTGTCTTTCCACTCTAGCTTGGTCAACAATCCTATTGACTGGGGCTTGTGTATCCTGTTGGTGGTACAGCTTTCCTACCTTCTCATTCATTATAATGTCAGGAACCTCAAATGAATGACCACGGTCTATGGACTGTGCCTGATTTGATGCATAAGATGATCCGTTTGTTGAAAAAGGATGCCCCTTTTTTTCAGATTTGCTACTAGTTAGAGTTGGACATCTTGAAACTTGGTTCGAAGAACTGCTGAAGTTGAGATGCATAAAGGGACCATTTGTCTGTACACAACTTACAGAATCAGGTTCACTGTTTCGCTTGTTCCACTGAAGATCCAGTGGGGAAAAGAGTTGACAGGGTGCATCACTAGAGGGATGCTTCACGTCTACAAACTGCTTGGTGTTACCAATTTGGTTGTAAAAGCCACCATTTTTTATATGATGATCTGTTCTTTCTCCAGATGCACTCAGTTGCTTTGATTGCTTAATTTGTGGACTAATCTGTAATTTGGTATACAATATGACAACATAGTAAAAATTCCATATGGCAACAATATTTCAAAGGAAAATTTACAGCAAACTCTCATCTGAAATCAGCTTAAAAATGGATTTAAAAAGAGAAGAAGAAGAAGATGTGCCTAAAAGATATTATTTCTTCTTATCATCCCAATTTAAAAGATATTATTCAATCATTCCCTGAATCTAGATTGGGGATTTTATATCCACTATCCAAACCCACTATCAAAACAAGGTATTATTTCTATTTATCATCCCAATTTACTGTACCTTGAAATTTATCTTTAGATAGAATGTGCCTAGAAGATACTATGAGGATTACGATTTCTAGGTGCCAAAATTAGATATCGAGATATTCCTAAACAAAATGTGGATTTAAGAAGAAGAAAGATTTACTAACCTGCTCATTAGGCGTCAAGTCATCCTTACTTCCAGATTCATTATTGGATACGTTCAAAGATGACATGTGAGCAAGGCCAGAATTCCTACTGCTCATGCCAAGGGAACTTATTTTGTCACTTATAAGGACACTCTTCTTGTTGGAATCAATAGTTGAAGGATCTGCATCTGGACTAGAAGTTGTACAATTCTCTGGTAAACTATTCAATTTAGCATCAGCCTTCAACACATTGTGTGATCCTTCAGTTGCTTGTGAAGATGAAACCCAATGCAAATCATCTTCATTACTGAGACTCCCCAACCCAAATGTTGAATCACAATTTCTGTGAGAAGAATAAGAAAGGTTAAGTACTGATAGTACTTTTTAAGCACAATATACATAATACATGCATGGATAAAATATGGTACAGGTACATCTATGTTGATACTTACGGATGTTTGAACATAGTTTAAGTTACACTAAAAGTGTAGGTCATAGTGAACTTCAGGTTTTACATAGTAAAGCATAACATGGAAGTTATCAATAATGGGATTTCGATAACTACCTGAACATCCTATCAACATCCTCAAAATTTCCAATGTCTCCCCAACCATAACATAGAAGATCACTGTTTTCTTTGTCTTCATGATTATTATTAAAAAATCTGAGATCCTCATTAGCTTCAGATATGTGATTTAGTGGAAAACTGTAGATGTTATTGTCCTCTGTAGCACAGTTGTCAACCAAGACAGGATCATCAGAACAGAAATCACTGCTAACCGAATCTATATCGCCAGTTTTGAGACCATGGCTGGACATCATTTGATCATCAGAAACCATGCTTGTTACTTCTTTGAGTGAGTCATTATCATCTGAAGTGGGAAATATGCCCACAGGTTTGTCAGACCATGGACCCTTTTCTAACATTCTGTTATTGTTCAAAGTATGAAAACCTTTTTCCTTATCCCCAAAAATACCATATTTAATTGTATTATCTGCATTACTAGCAACTCGAGTCACTTCATGTCGAGGTTTTGTTTGACCATCCCCTTGAACTTTGAATTGAACTCTATATTCACCAACAGCATGAGGAACTATATGATCATCAGTAGCACTAGCACTGAATTCAGGCCAAACATTATCTTCAAGCTGTAACATCAATTACATAAGTTTGGTCATAATCAATCATTCTTCATCAAAGGCTGAATTGAGAAGCGTAAGTTAAAGATACTTCTAGAAGGCTGAATTGAGTTACATCCCTTAACTAGCACAAAGCATTCCTTAAAATGGTAATGAAACAAAAAACAAGATGGTTGCTAAGGTGGCTCCAGGAGAATATGAAGAGCGATCTTCAAAAGAATAGCCATTCAATTATCAATTCCCACCAGCATAAACACTATAACAAAGTAATTTTCTATAAAGCAGTCATCTCGTGCCTGCACCCATGTTCTTGCACACTTCAACCCCGAAGATTTTTTGAACATTGCACTAGATAATGGCTCTATTGCACCAAAATTTGGCATTAGTAAACAAATCTAACATTGGCATATCAAGTCCATAAAGTGAATAAAATCATATATAAAACAACACACCAAGAAAAAGATTGAACAACCACTCTCTAACAAAATCCAATTTGGGAAATCATTGAAAACAACTTAAACAAAAAGAATAAAATCCATTTTGGGGTTAAATTCATGGAAACTTATCAGAATGCCCAATCTCTAATGAAAAGAGGGAAATTGAGAAACCATTCCTAAAGCACAGTTGTAACATGTAATATGATATAACATAACTTGAAAACCGGAACTTAACACAAACACAGAAAGTACCCTCTCAGCCCCTCCATTGTTGACAGAGAAAGAAATCCCAAAATATGACTTAGCTTAGCTTGTTCCAAAAGACAATGGGAAAACGGACCCTAAAATCCTAACTTATCAACAAAGTCCAACAGGAAACAAAAAACCCAACCCACAAATCAATGGAACAAGAAGCGTCAAACTACCTGTACTTGAGGTTTTCTTCAGAACAAAGCCATCAACCTCGAATTCTCAATATACCTCACCATTAATATCATAATAAAAGGGGTGCTATCCGATGCTATACAACTTCAAGTTCTATTGACATGAAAAATCTAGAGAACAACTGGAAGTAAAACCAATGTCATATTGAATTAATAAGCTGACAGTATTCCATCCTGCAAGAACGTTTTTCACATTGCAACACTAGACTACTAGAAAATGGAAGTAAACTGAATTAATAAGGAAGCTTACCTCATACATGAAGTCAGACATTCCTCCAAGATCCTTATCCACCACCACTAAACACAAATCTCATCTTTTGATCGGTTGTCACCTTATTGGAAGAAAGTTATTGTCTGGATAAGCTTTCCGACAGAGAAAACAAAATTTTTGACAAATTAGAAAAATCCTTTAAAAAAAACCCTTCAATTTTTTTTAACAATAATTAAATCTAATACCTAAAAGCTATAATACACATCGAACAAAGAGTTTACTTTTCAGCATCAAAGCACCAAACTCAATCCACATCTTTTAAAAGTAAATAGTAAAAAAGAATCATTATTTTCTAGTGTAAATCTAGTCCAAATCAATTTTTTCTCATCAACCAAACAGCAGAATAATCCTATTAACAGCAAAAATAATATTGTAAGCGCCAATAATAGTATCAGATTTAGCTAAACTTCTAGTCAGCAGTTCATATTTTAAAAAAAGACATCTAAAATACCATTTTATTTCAAACATTTCTCGGCAACTAAATAAAAATATAAATCAACAAAGAAGCCAAATCTAAACAGATCAACTAAAAGAAAAGTTCCAGAGAAAAAAAATAAAAAATTAAACAAAAGGCGATATTCAAACAAAATCTTACCTGAAACTGACAAATTTCACCAGAAAATCAAATACTCCTAATAAAAATAAACATATATTTTTTTCTAGTAAATGCACAACTTCACCAACAAAAGCAAGCTCGGAAATCTGCAGTACAAAGTGGTTCACCAATTAACACCCTCATTCAAAAGATGAGATTTCTGGGAGTTTCTAGAGAGAACAAAAGAGAAAATGAATTTTTATTTTTAAAATATTTTGGTTTTTCATTTGTTTTCTCCTTTCTGGACAATGGGACTAAATATTTTATTTATTTATTAAAAGGTTAAAACTTTAAGCAAGTTGACAAGTGGGATGACACGTGGCCAGGAAGTGAAAAACCAACGGCAGAGCCAAAAGGGATATATCAAAATTCGTGGATGAGAGTGGGGCTATGAGATCCGATCAGTTTCCTTAAACTCATTGGTTCACGTCCTTATATCTTCTGAAATATCGACACGTGCCCAATAATTTTTCAAACAAGGATTTTGATATTGGTTTAGCTTGCTTGCTTGCTGGTGGTTTCATCATTTTTTAATATTTTTATAGAATATTTGAGTAAATTAGATATTTAGTATCTCAATTATTAATTTTGTTCCATTTTTTTTTATCTAAACTTTATTTTTTTTTTCAAAATCATACATAGTATTTAGTTTAGGTTTCATTTTAGTATTCATTGTTCAAAATATAACTGCGATGTTAAAGTATCACCATAAGATAATGTCATGTCATCATTGGAAAAAATAAATATCATATCAGTAGTTCTGTTAAGTTTTTAACAGTTGAAAACCAAATTGAAACCTAAATTAAACATTAAGTGTGATTTTGAAAAAAATAAATTTAGATACTAAAATGAAACAAAAATAATAGTTATGTAGTTTATCTTTTTTTTTCCTTTTTAGGCTTTATATTTTTTATATATTCGAATACACGATCAAAAGTTTAAAATATTAAAATAAAATGCACATTTGTGTCAAGATATAAAATAAAAAATATATATATTTATAAGGTTATAACATTAACTCGATTTTGTTTGTATTAATAAATAAATATTATTAAACAAATTTAAATATTTAAATTTTAAATACTTAAATAATTTTTATAAAGTTTAAATTCACCATCATGTTAGATTGGAATATTATTACCAAAATTCGAATTAATTAACAACTATGATAATAATAAAATTATAATTATTATAAACTTTAAAATAAGTTTAAATGTTAAATACTTTAATTTTAGAGAAAATAACCTCAGTGACCAAAAATGCCTTATAATATACGATTTTAACCAACTTTTTTTAGATTCGCCAAAATGACCAACTAAATCGCAATGCGATCGATAATTCGCAACGCGATCTCCGGTATCGCAAATCAGTTTCCAGATTCGCAATGCGATTCTGACTATCGCATTGCGATTTACCAAATTCGCGTTGCGATTTTCCTAATTCGCATGCGATTTATACGCATTGCGATTTTCCTAATCGCAATGCGAATACGTAAATCGCAATACGCGCAATGCAATTTAGATCGCAATGCGTAAAATCGCAATGAATACGTAAATCGCAATGCTACTATCGTAATGTGATTTACGCACATTCGTATTAACGCATATTTTTTTTCAAATTCCAAACACGAATTTCTTAATATATCGGAAACTGAACAGTCCACAGTATATCCCGTAATCGCAACTCATAACCTAAAACCTAAAATCACAACTCAGTCCCATCTCCATCTCTCACTCTCTACGGCAAATCCGTCCCCATCTCCGAAGATATATCGTCCCCATCGCCGGCGAAATCCCTCACAACCATTCACGTCAGAAATCCCTCACAATGATTCAGAAATGGAAAATCAACCTCCGAGGTTAGTTTTTTTAATTATTTTTATTTTGAAAATTTTACATTATTTTAGGTTTTTCATATTGAAATTGATGATAAGTTTACTGGTAATTTCAATAATAGATTAACCATTTCACTTAGATTTCTTATTAAATTCATTCGATTGCTGCCAATACTGCTAAATTGTTTAGTCTTTAACCCTGTGAAGTTAGTATTTGTCTTTGTTTTGTCTTTTAGTTGAAGTAATGCAGAAGAATAATAGTTTCTAAACTTAAAATCGCAACATGAAAATGAAAATCGCAACACGAAAATGACTATCGCAACGAGAGAAATGAAAACGCAACGAGAGAATCGCAATCGCAACGCGAAATGAAAATCGCAACGCGAAATGAAAATCGCAATACGCGAAACCAAAATCGCATTGCGATTTTCATTTCGTGTTGCGATTCTCTCGTTGCGATTTTCATTTCGCGTTGCGATTCTCTCGTTGCGATAGTCATTTCCGCATTGCGATTTTCATTCTCTCGTTGCGATTTTCATTTCAACCAAAAGACAAAACAGTGTTGCAAATTTTAGTTTCAAGAATAAACTACTATTTATGTTTATTGTTTTTGGTATATCTTCACAGTGTAGTTTTTGTATATCTAACTTGGTATGTTTATTGTTTTGTAGAAATTTTTTTCGGCTTCATTGACATTAAGGAATAAAGTTAGCCTAGCCACTACAATTGCTTCGAAGCTTTCACCTGCACAAAGAAAATTGTTTGAGGAAACCTGCTTCGGGCCATGGCTGAGAGTACAGCATCCGGGTGGAGATGCTAATTTGACCCATTTGTGGCTTCAGACCATGACTAGCGATCTACCCGACAGTATACAACGTGGTGAGGAAGAGATATGGTTTCATTTTCCACCGGCGTATACTTGTTTTGGGCGGAATGAGTTCTGCTTAATCACTGGTCTACGATTCGGACACGATGATGTAGGCCTGTACGCTCGTCATATCACCCGCCCATCATGGTTATCCAGGGTTTTTCCTGATGAGTCAATAGAGAAGCCGAACTTACACGTCGACGACCTGAAGAAATTGTTTAATAAGAAAGATGGTTTTACTCGGATGAATGAACGTCGATGTTGTCCGAGTATGCCTTATACTACTTTTGTATGCCGGCTTTTTAGGCAGAGGGCAGACAACCTATTCCTCAGAGCTAATATTATTGGTAGAGGACCTAAATGCATGGAATCTGTTTCCGTGGGTTCGTATATATGGAAAGCTACCTGGACTAAGTTGTCGTCTGCCTTTGATGACCGCAAAAGTTTGCGTGGCGATGGGTCGAAATACACTTTGTCAGGCTTTGTTTGGGCCTTTAAGGTAATAATTTCTATATAATGTTTTCAAAATTATAATTAATTATTTAACAATTACTAATGTTTGTTATTATATTGTTTGTAGATTTGGATATTCGAGGCTTTCCCCAGCATGCAGACATATGCATTAAAAACTTCAAATGATATTCCTAGGGTTATTTCCTGGAAGAGGAAACGTATGTTGGATTGGGAAGACTTAATACCATATGCGACAATAAATAATGTAAGTTAACACAAATACTATCATATATAAACAAGTTATTAATAGTAGACGTTTAACTTTGTTTGAGTTTTTATATTTTTAGGAGGCCAACACTCAATTAATGAGACTGACACCCACGGAGACTGAGCTTGCCACTGATTGGTGGTAAGCTAGTCAGCGTTTTCTTGATGGCACGAATGATTAGCAGCCTCCACTTCCTCCACTTCGAGAGCCATCACCTCACCCAGAGCCATCACCTGATTGACCCGACTATACATCTCTACAACGAGAGCCATCACCTATCCCGTCACATCATCGAGCCTCTTCTCCACCATCACCTCATGATAGGCGACCGGCAAAGATGCCACGACTTCTATCTCCCTGTTCTCCACCTCCACCTCCACAGGATGAGTCAAGGGAGTTACGTGATGAGGTCAATGCCTTGCGTGAGGATATCGATACTCTACGCGATAACGATGGTGCATGGCCTGTGGAGGTGTCTACTTTACGTGGTGAGGTTGCCGCTCTACGTGAGATGGTAGTATCATTGCAGAATGAGGTTCATACTCTACGCAACGAGGTAAGTTTAAGATTTTCCATATTTAACTTGATGATAAATCTACTCGTAATTTCACTTAGATTAACCATTTCACTTAGATTGCTTAGTAAATTTATTCGGTTGCTGCCAATACTGCTAAATTGTTTATTAACACTGTGAAGTTAGTATTTGTCTTTTGTTTTGTCTTTTGGTTAAAGTAAATTTATTCGGTTGCTGCCAATTCTGCTAAACTGTGTATTCTTTAACACTGTGAAGTTAGTATTTGTTTTTGTTTTGTCTTTTGGTTGAAAGTAAATTTGTTCGGTTGCTGCCAATTCTGCTAAACTGTGTATTCTTTAACACTGTAAGTTAGTATTTGTCTTTGTTTTTCTTTTGGTTAAAAGTAATGTTCGTTTGCTGCCAATTCTGCTAAACTTGTATTCTTTAAGTTTCTTTGTTTTGTCTTTTGGTTGAAGTTGCAGTTTCAAGAAAGAAGAAGAAATAGTTTATTCTTGAAACTATATTTTAGCAACACTGTTTTGTCTTTTGGTTGAAATGAAAATCGCAACGAGAGAATGAAAATCGCAACGCGAAACGAAAATCGCAACGATATAATCGCAACGCGAAACCAAAAATCGTAACGCGAAACCAAAAATCACAATGCGATTTTAATTTCGCATTGCGATTCTCTCGTTGCGCTTTTTATTTCGCGTTGCGATTTTCATTTCGCGTTGCGATAGTCATTTTTCACGTTGCGATTTTAAGTTCCAGAAACTATTCTTCTTCTGCAAATTGAAACTTGAATGAATTGCATTACTTCAACCAATAGACAAAGACAAATACTAAGTTGACAGTGTTGCAAGTTTGAAACATATTTGCCTTTGTTATCTGATGCATTTTGTGAACTATGATAGAATAATGACTTGGGTGAATTCAATGCAAGTTTGAAACATATTTGTCTTTGTTTTCACTGTTTAAATATCATGTCTGTTTATTTCCTGATTTTTGTATTTAATTATTTAGCGGCCCGATAAGGTGGATGCTTTATGTCGGGTTTTTCTTGCACGACAGAGTTCATGCATCAAACGACGTGCACGTGCTATTAAGTCTCCGTACACCCCAATAGTGCGAAGACACTGCAAGAAGAAACCCGACTCGCCTGTCATCCCTCAAGAGTCCACTCCTATCGTTGAAGAGGCCCCTATTATTCCTCGAGAGTCCCCTCCCACCGTTCAAGAGGCCACTATCATCGTTGAAGAGGTCCCTCTCACCATTCAAGAGCCCGATTCACATGGCGTCATATGTAAGATTCTTGAGAAACCCTCTGACGTGTTGGATATGATGGATGAGAGTTGGATCTCGTATGAGTTACCGGCCAGTACCATACCGGTATCTGAAGTGGAGAGGAGACAACTACCAGACACAATTCTGGATAACACCCTTTGAGCTAAGACCGCAGTTGATTTTTATCTATATGAGCGGAGCCAGGGGTGTTTCACTGACATATGGACGCTCAACGATGATATCTATTAGTTGCTTGATCGGTCTTGGTGGGGCGTATTATTAGGAGTCGAAGATAATGGCTATTTCGATGGTGGGGTAAGTCTTATATTTTTCTTATATTTCAATTTGATTATTTTTTTTAAAATTTATGTAAGTTATTAATATATGTCTTTTTTTGTAAAACAGCATATCGATGCGTGGGTTTCACGTCTTCTAATAATTAGAAACTTAAGGAAAATAAAAGAAATACACGATATACAATTATGCCGACGTCTTTTAACGCCGTTCACTTGAAGAATTAACGAGATGAATCATTTGCGTTGAGCAATGGACAAGCTAAACTTTATCCTGCATGGTGGGAGGTCGATAAGGTTAGTATTTATTTTAGATCGAGTTTAAAGGTATTCATAAATAAGTGCGCAAATGAATGAATTATTACTTAAGATTGCAGGCGTTTATCCCTGTTTTGGAACGTAAACATTGGCTTATCGATAAGGCAATAGTATATGACAGCATGATAAATTACATATCATTGTCTGATTTAAGAGATATTACTAAGGGATGGAGCTCTCATTTGGCTAAATTCTTGGATGCGATAAATTATTGGACTCGTTCTGAAACAAGAAGCCAAAGAAGCTCAATATTACAGTTAGCAGAGACGAGACCGCACCACAACAAACGAAAGGACCCATAGGGGATTGTTGTCCTCTCGTATGCTTGGCGTTGGAGCTTTTGATCACAGGAAGTATAAAGTATCTATCTCCAACCGATAGAGATAGAGCTGCAGTAGGCTTGTGGTTTCGGCATTATATGGCTAGATCGATATATACGAGACGCTGCCTACCTGCATCCGCGTTATAAAAATGTCCATAAACAATTGGTAAGTTTATAGGCTTTTGGTTTGAAAATGTTTGGTTAAGTACCTAGAATTCAATAATTTGTGTTTGTAGGTTTTAGATGTGTAGAAAGTGTTGTTTGAGCAAATGTTTGGTTTCTGCAGGTTAATCTCATAAGTGAGCTGCGTTAAAATGATGTATGGCTGCAAAAGTTGATTCAATAGTAGATGAGGAAATAAGAATTATTGCTTATTTTTGATTGTTTAATTGATTTGTAAAAGATGATTTGTAAAAGTTGATTGTTTAATTGATGTGAACATAATTCTTATTTGTGTTTGTTTAATTGATTGAAATGTAATGGTTGATTTTGTTGATTTCAATCTGCATTATGTTGAAGGTAAAAATGACTATCGCAATGCGAAATGAAAATCGCAACGAGAGAATCGCAACGCGAAATGAAAATCGCAACGACAAAATCGCAACGCGAAACTAAATTCGCGTTGCGATTTCGTTGATTTCATTTCGCGTTGCGATTCTCTCGTTGCGATTTTCATTTCGCATTGCGATAGTTGCGATTTCATTTCGCGCGATAGTCATTTCCGCGTTGCGATAGACATTAAGATGATTGCGAACGTCATTTCCGTGTTGCGATAGTCAAATGAATGCCTAAGTGATAACAACTGAATAGTCATAACAATTTTCAAACTCAAGTTACTAATCATGCCTAACTGAAAATGTTAAAAGTTCACACATAAAATCCACATAATACAACGTTTGCATTTAAAAATCACCTAAGTTAACAGTCCCAAAAGTTGAAGCCGGTTGTGATTGAAATTTTAAAGATGATTGCGCTTTTGATTGCCTTTTGCTTGATACCATATGAGCTTTGGATTTTGATGAGGATCCATATTTTGGTAGAGGAAAAGATGATTGTGATGGCACTGGTGATCCACATGTCAACCTTGTATGACCACTTTCCTTGCACCAACTACATGTCGATCTCTTATTCTCTTCACCCTTAGACGGTATACGATCATGACTTTTTGGTCGGCAAGGTAGCCTTCTGTCCATGGCTGGTGGCAAAACTGTTTGTAAGTCATCTGGTATGTCCCACTCAGAAGGATGTGGAATAGGGTAGACAATCTCGCCATAAGTCTGTCGATATACTTCTGTAGTGTAGCAATCCATAGCGTATGCGCTTGAATCATCTTGGTTTAGATGAAGAGAAACTTTTATAACATGGCCACACGGATAACTAGATGTTTGTCATTTCATACAACTACATGTCTTTGCATTTAGATCGACAAGCCCATTTAAGTTATTATCCAGTACTTCAAACAAAGTGTTTGAACATGGTTCAACTCTCCATGACGTTGACTTCACAACACGTTTCATTATCTTTTTTTCTGTCCATGGTGTAACACGATGTTCCAATGTTCCTGTAAATTTAAATAAATAATACTTAGTAAAATATATGATAAGTTACGAATTTAAAGAAATAATACATGCATGGTTTCTTTTCTTGTAGTACCACTGTTGAATAGAGGCTCGAAAAAACTCCATTAACATAGTAATGGGTAATTTCTGGGAATGACGACTTAGAGCGTTGATTGATTCTGCACTATTAGACGTCATGAAACCATATCTTGCTCCAAGTTGATGTACTATTGACCATCTTTCAAACCCGAAATCTTCTAGTGTTTGAGCACACTGAGGCAAAACACGTCTTAAACAGTTTATATGCTTATTAAAATCCACTTCCCGATAAGCTTTTACAGCATTCCAGTATGTCCATTTGTGATTTTTTATACCAGCAGACCTTGATTTTAGATTTCTATACAAATGAACACCACAAAGTCCATGAAAAGCATATGGGAAACACCTTATAATAGCGTTGTCAATTGAGTTTGCCCTATCGGATATGATTGTCAGATTGCTAATAGGACCTATGCAATCCCTAAGATGCCCCATAAACCATGTCCATGAATCAGAGGTTTCAGATTTTCCAACCCCGTAAGCTATTGGCAGTATCCCATTGTTAGCATCCATGGCTACTGCTAATAAGTTTACTCCAAGGTATCGACCTTTTAAATGTGCTCCGTCAACTATAATAACTGGGCGCATGCAATTAATAAACGAACGAATCTACAAAATCATATACACAAGAATATAATCATTTAAATGTGAAATGCATGTAACTAACAAAAATGAGTCAACAAAATTATATTAATTTACTAACCGCAGCACCAATGGCGATAAACAGCAATTCAAAGCGTCAATCTCTATCTGTTTTGATATGAGTTACCGACCTAGGATTTTTCAGCTTTAAATTATGACAATAAGCCGGCAGTTGGGCAAACGATGCTTCTGGTGACCCCCTCAACAATTCCAAGGCATAACATTTGGCTTTCCAAGCTTGAGAATATGAGATACTAATCTTGAACCGAGCATTCATGTCAGTCATAATTTCATGTCCCCGATATACCCTACCATTCAAAAACATTAACTCAGCCAGAAAACCACCCAACACCTTTTTGTTTGCCTGTCTATGGTGAGGAAAAACTTGGGTTCTTGAACATGTATGTTTATCAATAAAAGTCCTAACTTGAAACATTCGCAATCTTTTATCCTCTTTGCAATCATACGCCACATACAGTTTTTGTCAATCATACACCTTGTTTCGAAACGATCTTTGCTTGATTTGTTAACTTTTAGTTGATAGCCATCTTCCACACATTTCGTATACAAAGCTATCTTCAAGTCTTCCTTTGTATCAAAACAATCATCTTTCTTGATACGAATAATTTTTGTGTGACAATCAACTGCTATCTTTACCAACTCTTCTTCCGGTATCTGAAGTAATTCTGGCATATTCCAGTTATACTCCCGTGGCATTTTCTTCGGGGACTTTTCTTTGAGGATTTCTTCTTCTTCTTTTTCTTCTTCAGTGTTATATGAATTACAGAATGGATGTTCAACATGTTCATTTACAGTCGTAACTTCCTCCTCATTATCATCAACAACATCTTCCTCGGCAACGGCTGTTTCATCATCAAAATTCAGGTATTGACCAATATCAAAATCATTACACGCAGGGTCTGTTTCTTCTTCTGAAAAATCATCAAAATCCGAGTATTGACCAAGATCAAAGTCCGGGTATTGACCAAGATCAAATTTCAAATACTGACTAGTACTCACAATTTTTTTTGTTGGCTCATCATCGTCTAACTGGTCAATACGAAAACCAGAATTTGGTGCTGAAAGTTGATTGGGATTTGGATTAGGGAAAGGTTATGGGTTTTGAGATTGTGTTTGGTATTGGAAATGTGGTGAAACAATATTTGCTTGGTGATGAAATTGTGGTGGAACCATTAAATTTTGAGCACCATAAACTGGGGTTGAAAAACTTAGTTGATTACTACCGCTACTGACCCAACTTCACTACTTCTAGGTTCAACAACATACAATGTAACATCACACTTGAAACACTAATGTAAGCAATGAATCGTTCAAATCTTCATTGTCGGTTAACAAATAAACTTTACCATTTCTCTGATAAGATAGCCTAAATCCACTTAGGGGCTCTAAATTCAATTTATTTGCAACACGTAACATTAGAGTTTCATAAGTTAAATTTTTTAATGACAGTTTTAGTTAAAGATTCATTGGTAAAGGCATATATTGTAAAACACCATGAACATTCTCCCATGACCCTCCAAAACACAAATCTCCAAACATGATCAACATTAGATGATTTCATTATTGTAAATTAATTTACTAAACAACGAGCTGGAAACTAAAACTGTTGCGGATGGGGAAGGATGTCGTTGGATATAGGAACAATGTTCGCCGAAGAGAGTGATAGATGGAGATGAATGAGTTGCAATTTAGGGATTTAGGTTATGATTGCTGTTGTTGCGTATTTATATACCCAAAAAATTTGTGTTGCGAAATTAAAACCTGTTGCGAATTCAGAAATCGAGTTGTGAATTTGAAATTCAGTATTGCGATAGTCAGAATCTCGTTGTGATTTACTAAATCGCAACACGAATTTGGGAAATCGCAATGCGATAGTCAGAATCGCGTTGCGAATCTGGAAACTGATTTGCGATATCGGAGATCGCGTTGCGAATTATCGATCGCATTGCGATTTAGTTGGTCATTTTGGAAAATCCAAAAAAAGTTGGTTAAAATCGTATATTATAAGGCATTTTTGGTCACTGAGGTTATTTTCTCTTAATTTTATTATAATTTTGATAATTATTATTTTCAGGAATTTGTGTTTTTACTTAAAATGAATTAATTATATTGATTTAAATTTTCAACATAAAAGAAATCCATTAAAATACAAATAAAAATATTGAAAAGAGCGCGAACAAAGTGACATATGTGATAAATGAATTCTTAAAAGGAAAAATAAAATAAAAGAAGTACATTTCAAATAATTTAAGTGAACTTTTTTTAAAAAAATAATTAAATGATAGATTCCCGAAAATATGTTATTGAAAAAGTAAATTACATCATTCATCATTTAATTATCTTTTCACTCTTATTTTGATCATTAATGTTTAAATTTTTTAATCTAATCACAATGAACTTTAGAATTGCTCATGTTTTAGTATCGTTTGAATTATAAATATGTGATGCATAAGTTATTTTATTATTTTAATATGATATGGTATTTTGTTATTATTCAATATCAAGTAAGATTTAAAATAAAAAAAAATAACATTATTAAACTCCCAATTCTAAAACTCATCCCCAAATCCCAAGTGACCACCCCCAAACTCTCGTCGACCTCACCACATCATCACAGCCATAATACATCACCGACTACAACTAATTTTATAGGATTATTTTTAAAAGATTCAAGTTTAAGTTGGAAAGGGTGGATGGTTTTTTTTAAGGACGAGTCGATGGAATCAGGTTTAAGGTATACCTACAATGATCCGTCTCGAGATTGGGATGTAATCAGATTACTTTTCGAAGTTCAAATTGAATAAGTTTATATTATTATTAACTTTGTAGGATTAAGTTGGGTGATCAAAGTTCCAATTTGGTAAGAGTTGGCAATCTAGAAGATGCCTTCTAAAATAGAATCTAAATGCATCATACATCCTCATGCATGTTGTTAAAAATGGCATCCACATCGAGGAACCCTAAAAACTTGCACACACTGTACAATTCAATACACTGAGAATTGCTACTTCAAAAAAAATACAATACACTGAGAATTGCAAAAGTAACAAAAGATATTTTGATAATCCAATCAATGCATAGAGACAACAGACTAATACAATGTTCAAAATTTAAAGCAATTCTCAAACAAAATTGCTTTATTTTTTACTCTTTTCAGAGTGCATGGAAGACATCTCCATGAACTTTGAGAAGACGGGCAACAACACATGTTCATCTTGCCTTTTATGGTTAAATCCAGTAGAACAACAAAAAAGAAAGAAAATGCATTGTTTCTTACAGAGAGACGAGGGGAGTTACATCACTTCTCAGAAGCTTCGGAGAGAAAAATCCTCTTTGAATATGGGCTGTGCGCGAGATGCTTTCGGGCTCGATCGCTTCGATGAGTGAGTTTGCAGAGGTCCCTGACATAAAAAATCAAGAATCGGATCATCAACAAAGACGCCAAAAGAAACTGGTGAGAATATAAACCCTGTTTCTAATATGAATGGCTTAGTAAAGATAAAATAACACGGATGAGAGTGAGGGTTTTGGACTAAACGATTCCATCCTAACAACAGGGATCAAGTTTGCGTCCTCATATGAGCATATATTTTCAACCAGAACTATGTTCTGTTCCTGTAGCAGGTACTCGGTACCAAAAAAACCAAGTGTGGTTCTCGTATGAGCATTGATGATTGTTATGCCGAAAAATATCTATGCATGTTCATGCCACAGAGAGCGAGGGAGGGTGTTCACGAGGGATTGGGGGTTGCATTCTTGACCGGTTTTCATCATTTAATACCACGAGACACTTTTCAACCACATGACTGCTGACTTTTGCAACGAGAGGTGCACATAATTCCCTTCAAATTGAGAAACCAAAGTTGAAGTGGCAGATGGGATTTTTAACTCCAAGATAAACTGAACAACATAATTTCTGCAAATGAAAAACATAATCTGCAGTGAAAAGAATGTTATAAATTCTATATCATACAAGAAAAGTATCTATCATAACTTTCATTGCAGGCGCCAGTGGTTCCCAATTATACAGAATGGACAACAATTCTCACGACAATAAAGTATTCCGCAAATGATAAAAGCGACAAATCATATCTCATTTCAACAAATAAAAAGCTTTCACAGTTTCAAAGGCTTATTTTTGACATATTTTGTAATGTTGACAAACAAAAGATGACAACCGTAGACCATACCAACTGTTTTGGACCACTCAAGGTGTAAAAGAACAAATTTTCTTGAGATGTAAAAAAAGGAAAGGAAGAACTGATACTTTAACACTAGTGATCAACATTGATTCATTGAAGGACCTACTGATGACAAACATTTGTTTTTGAACAATATGAACGCTAGACCAGTTGGCAACAGCTTATTCAGCATGCATCAAGCCTGAATTTTAAATACCATAAGTCAGAACTAGCCATTAATTCACTGTATGAAATACCACACAAGGACTACATAGCAAGGCCTAACACCATCCCACATGCCAAGAAGATTTTACTACTTCCATGCCTTTATTTCCAGCGACCAAGTTTGGCTATTCAGCAAACTAGAGATTCTTATATGACATAATGCAATATATCAAGTTTGTAAGTTGATATTTTCTTTTTCTTTTTCCTAGAAAAATTAAAGCTGAGAGCTAAGCCATTAGTAAAACAACATTTCCTTATCACAAAAGCTTCTTTTTCCAGAGTGATGTTGATAATTACTCAATAATCAATATAGACTAGTAATCTAATTAATACTTACCCATATGCATCCTGTGTGAGTAGAAGCCCATTGGCGGATATTTTTCAACCACTTTTCTCGATATTCCCCAGTTGAATGGCTAATGCATCGTTGCAAAACGCAACAGCCATGTTTGATTTGCAATATCAACGCAGTACTTTGCAGCAGCAATAAAGATAAACTGCCAAAACGGTTTGGGAAAAATTGTGAAATATCTGTAGAGGAGTAATGACTCGAAAAAGTTGAACAATAAAAATGCATCATTATCTTAAATGGATCTTCAATAAACCACCAAGTTAAATAAAATGCCACCCTAATAATCAAGCAGTTTGGCACCACGGCAATATCAAAGAAATAGTTAACAGGCAAAGTATATGCAGCAATGATACGAATAAACGCAGCACTATTTTGCATTGAAGTTACATTACTTTTCATTGTTCTAAAGAGACCAGAAGCTGTTATATGGCCGGATTAATTTTCTGCCCACTTGTGACATCTACCCTTCGTCAAAAAAGGAAAGCATAGCAAGATATCAACAAGGACGAATTATTTTGACTTTGAGTTCAGACACCATTAATGATTAATGAAGAATCCGACATCCACTTATGACTAGCAGTTATGAAGCACATGCCATTTAATGCATTGCTTCTAAGGAGGAAGCAAAAGAATGTCCTTGTTTCTGTCAAACTAAGGCTTAAGGTACTACTGATTAAAGAAATGCTTTCCATTGTGACATGTATTCATTTAGACCCCAAAAACAGACATCATGGTCCAAAATTTGTACAAAAATATACATATCATAAATTAATGCTTAGAAATTCAGCAGATGGAAGGCTTACCTTGTTATCTTCACTACTAAGACATTGCAAGCAACGCTGCACAACGATTTCCATTCAGGTCCTGATGAGAGATAGAAACCCAGGCTCAAGTGCTGATATAACAGTGAAATTTGTTGTCTGGTTTTGAGAGTCTCAATCAACTTTTGAACTACACGAGTGCTGAAAGATGAAAACACAGTTAGAACCTATGGATATGAAACATTATACATACATACATACACACACATATATTGTGTGTGTGTGTGTGTGTTTGGCATACCCATGAGTGTTGAGAGATATTTTGACAAGTTGCCCTGGTTCTTCAGTAACCATTAACAGAATCTGCATTCTCTGCTCTTCATTACATACTTCCAATAACTTCTGCATGAGGTAATCCCAAAAGGGTTCATCATAAGTTCAACTACATGATCAATGATCTCCTTAAATATTATTTGCACATCCCTTTGGGAACCCTCATCAAATACCCGCTGTAAGAACCGACAGCCATGTTGATTTTTTTGCATTAAGTATATGTATCCACGAGCTTCTGCCAAAGAGTTACACTTTGGTGGCAAAGAGAATGGCGATATAACTTAGAATTCTTAGCATTTCCACAAGCTGCTGACATTCGAGACCAACCATCAAGCTGTGGCCTCCTTTCTAGAGGCTTACTCGCACCAATCCTGCAGAGAACCCTTGTTTTGCTCCCTTGAACAATCAGTCCCTTATGACCATATAATTTAAATCTCTCCTTGAATAATGAAACCGTCCTCACTAGTAAAAGCCTGGAGTGGATTCTAGCATTTGAATGTGCTCTAGCCATCCCATGGGCTAGTGGCACCTAGAGGCTTACTCGCACCAATCTCCTGCAGAGAACCCTTGTTTTGCTCCCTTGAACAATCAAGTCCCTTATGACCATATAATTTAAATCCTCTCCTTGAATAATGAAACCGTCCTCACTAGTAAAAGCCTGGAGTGGGATTCTAGCATTTGAATGTGCTCTAGCCATCCCATGGGCTAGTGGCAGCCCGCAAACACTTGCGCGAGTGTTGCTTGAATAACCTGGAAGAACCATGACCTTCATTCCAACTCAGACCATTTCCTTGTCTATGGACTAAAGCATCGTTCACCGAAAGCTTACTCAAGAAGCGCTTAAATTCAACACAGAATCTCTTTTCTGGTGGTGATGAATACATGTATGCTCCTGTTTCTGCCAAGCAGATGTCATTGCACCATTCCAACAACTCATTCCCTGATCAGAATTCAAAGCATCATTGGGAAACGCCATATTCATCCCACCATTGAAATTCAATGGAGCACTTGGAAGTGGCTGAATTCCTACAAAACCAGAAAACCCTTCCTTATTTCATCACCGGCTCGTACTTCTCGACATTGATCCAATTATTGAGTTGAACCCCATCGGAATTAAGTGGAAAATCTCTAATCCAGAATCAACCTTCTCTTGATCATTGCTAATATACATTTTACTACGATTTCTACAAAGACCCAATTCACCAATCAAGCTATCACTACTGGCCCTGTTCCGAACAGCTGAATCCATGAGCAGTGCATTAGGCAAGTGCAGCGGCCTAAGGTCTTGTAATGGAGGTGATCCATTGTCAGATAAAGACTGCTGCCCATCGCTAGAAAACAGACTCGAGGAAGAACCGTCTGAGTGTAAAGAGAAACCGCTTACAGGGGAAACACATGTACGCTTATAACAATGACTTGACGTACCATCATATAAGGCTATACATGCCATGTAATGACCATTCACATGATATTATCACGTTTTTGATGCAGATGATGTGATGTTGCACGAGGGATCTCACCCAACAACATTTCAAAACTCCTCCATCCCATATTTCGTCTGTTCTTTTCTTTCTCTCCACGGTCTCAGAAATTGCTTCCAACATTAAAATCAGCAACACATGATTAAAAAAGAGTACACCAAGAAACAAGACACTCACATCAGACACAAATGAAAAACACTTAAATAACAAATACCCAGAGTGAATCTTGCTCAGATTTTGAAAGCAAACATCAAAAAAAGGAAATGGGAAAAAAAGATTGGTGTGGTTTCTTTGAGTGGGGATGGAAAACAAACAGAGAAGAAGAATATGAATTACGAATTGGAGTTCATGATATGAACAAAGATAAATTTGGGTCTTGGGTTTTCTCTTCTAAGAGTTGGTGAAGCATACAAGATTGAAGGAGATGTATGGTTACTTTAAGAAGCGTAGAAATGTATATATATACATACACTCTCCCTTTTATACTCTCTCGCGCCATTAAAGCTGGGCCTATAGAGAAGATCAAAACAAACACTATTTATATTTTTCTCCCGCACCCCTCTCAACTACTATAAATATTCAAGTATAATAAATAATTAGATAAACTAAGTATTTAGCCATCCGATTATTTTTGTGGTTTATTTTATTCACTCAACTTTTTGTGGTTTATTTATTCATTCAACTATTTTTTTTTAAATCATTCACAAATTTATTTTTTGTTCCGTTTTAGTCATCCGTCATTAAAACTAATAGTAATGTTGATGTGTTATCATAAAATAGTATCACGTTATCATTGACAAACAAATAAAAATATCACATCGACAATTCTATTTATTTTTTTAACAATGAATTATCAAAAAAAAACAAAAACATAGTTAAATTATGATTTAGAAAAAGTTAAGTGATCAAAAATGAAACTACATAAATAATTGAATGACCATATACATAAATAATTTTGAAAATCAAACTGATTTATAAAAGTTATCAATAAATAAGGACTAGGGCAGAGGAAGTGATTATTCTTATAATTTCAAATTTTAAAGAAGATAAAAGTTTCAATTTGTATTTATTTTAATCAACTATTAAAATTACATTTAAAAAATATTATATTAAAACGTAAATTTCACGTAATACTTTTTATGATTAGTAAAACTAAAAATACATGGCATATGCTTCTTTTCCCACTTGAGCACCTTTCTCACTACTACTTAAGTAGACGATAAATTATTTATCCTACGCTCTTACCCGTATGCGTGAATTACACGTTCTTCCCAGAATGTGGAGCCTATCCACTGTCGTGCTTCTCACTCCCAATTGAGTAACCATTATTTGATTTTTTATCTAGTAAACTATGTATTTATTCACTCGATTATTCTTATAATCTTATTTTGTTTCTTAAATTATTTTTTTAAATCATCATTAAATGTATATTTTTGTTTCGTTTTAATCATTTATCATTAAAAAATTAATATCAACACTAATGTATTTTCATAAGATAATGTCATATCTTAATTGAATATTTAAAAAAGAAAAATCATGTTAATAGCACTAACGAAGCCAACATACAATGAGAGGTGTCATATGACTCCTCAAATTTTTTTGAAAAATGTATTATTTTTTCTAAATTTAGTATAGAAATTTAAAAAAAATAAAATTAACATATATAAAAACATTAGCATCTTATTGATTTTTTTTAATAAAAAGTCACGTTAATAGCACTGGCGAAGCCAGAATACAATAAGAGGTGTCATATGACACCCCATTAATCATTTTCATTTACTTAAAAAATTCTCAATATAACTTTTAAATTTGACACCACTAAAATAAATTTTCTAATTATGTTCTTGGTCAATAGTTCTGTTATGTTTTTATTGGTGTTGATCAAATCGAAAAAAACCATAAGTTTAATGATGATTTAAAAAATAATTTGATGAACAAAACAAAATTATAAAAATAATTGAGTGAATAAATACATAGTTTTTTTAATTTAATTTAAAAATTATTATTTTTAATTGGAGTGATAGTAATTTTTTCTAACTTTTGAAATATAATTTTTAGAAGAATTTTTTAGAACTGAAAATTCATATTAATTTTTACTGACTTAGGATTTTTTTAAAATTTTTACTTTTACATGAAATTTTTTAACGCAAATTATATCATGATAGAATATTATTTATTGCCTTAATAAGTTTAATTGATTTTATGAGATAATTATGATTCGCTGAAGATTGAAATTAATGACTAAAGATCACTTTTGATTCTATTCATATTCTATCACTATAAGAAAATGTATTTTTAGTGACACTAAGAATGGTCATTAAATATATTAAATTTTATCATTAAATATTTTAGTGACAAAATTTTTATTACTGACTTTGTCACTATTATATCAATGACAAAATACTATGAGTAATTTTTGTCACAAATATTAAATTTTTTGTGACAAAAATTTTGCACGACACTATTAATAAGGATTAATGAAAAAAATATTCAGACTATACCCTAAATTAACTTTAGATATCTAAATAATTTTTCATTAAAAATATGTGATTAAAGTTTCCAAGTGACACTTTTAGGTACATGAACTTTAGTGATTGTTAAGTGACACGGTCAGACTTATAAAATTTTATTTTAAAATAAAAACTTAAAATTAAAATTTATTAAAACAAAAAAACATTTTTCTTAATTTCAAAATAACCCTTAAAATTCCAGAAGCTCTAAGTCCAAACCCCTTTACCTACGTCGACCGTAACTAATGTTGTGTTGTCGTCGCTCTTTGTCGTCGAACACTCCATTGAACTGGAGCAAATTCTTATAATCACTATTTTTTGAACAAAATAATATTTGCATTCGTTTGATCAAAATAATCACCAATTTGTGAAAAAATTGCTCATAATCACTATTTTTGTCATGATATAATAGTGATTGTGTATAGCGACAAAAATAGCGACTATTTCTTTTGTCGAACAAAATAGTATTTACATTCGTTTGATCAATTTGGACAAAGTATTCATTGTAAAACTTTAAAGAGGAAATATTCTTGATAGTTTTGTAGATTTGAATAGTCCTTCCTTCACGATATTAGGGTTGTAGCAGGCTTAACGCATCAGGGGTCCTTCGCGATATGATCGGGTTGCAGCAGGCTCAATGCATCAGGGGTCTTTGTGCTAGTCGTATCAGACTCCTTATTATATTTATTTTATGCGGATGACAGTCTTTTATTCTTATACACTTCGAGGTCAGAATTTCAGCAGGTTCGGGACATGTATGAAGCAACATTCGGGCAAAAGACTTGAAGTACAACATCTACTTCAGCTTCACACTCCTTCTCTAAAACGGACGCGACTCAACAGTCTTCTAGGCGTTACTGAAGTTGCTATATAGAATACCGCTATTGGCCTCGTCGCTCGAGATAGCCATGGATTCGTACTTGGTGGTGGCTTACTTCGCTATTTCAATTTCCAAGCCTTGCGATGCTGGTATTGTCGAGGCGGCTACTATAACTCATTGTATTGATTTAACGATCGAATTGGATTACCCACAGATTCTTATTGAAAGCGATGTAGCAGATGTGGTTCGACAATTGGTCTCTTGATGTCTTTGTGCTTGGGTTCCATCTTGCTGGAACGCGTGGGTTACTCCATAAGTATCTTCACATTCGTGTCTACTGCATCCAACGATCCAACGATCCGCTGCCCATGGCCTTGCCTGTTACGCCTTATCTTCTTATAGACCGATGCGTATGATTATCCTCCATGTATTTTTTTATGTAATTCTTATTGATATATTTATGGTGTGCTATATAATTCCTTCTGTTTCAAAAAGTATATATTACATGATATAAAAATTACTTTTACTTTATATCGTTATAAAGGATCCTTATTTTAAATTGATCTTAAAAATATTTTAATTAAGGTTTTCAGGTCACCTATGTCATATGAATCAGAAAAAGCATTCTAGTATTTTTCAAAAAGTAATTGTTAAATTATTATGTTATAAAATTTACATTTCTACATGAAGTTAAAACAATTTTACACATTATTATCATACTAATTAATTATGTGAAAACTTTATATAGATTTACGAATGCTATGTTTTTTCATGGAAGAATACTGTTTTATTTAATAGTTAAATAAATAATTCTTTTTGTAATAGTTACAAATTGATTTTTATTATTAAAACGTATTTTAAATAATTAAACTCCTTGAAGCACTTGGTGGTACTGATCCACCACGCCCTACCAATGTATGCATCTTTCTCTTCAAGTACTAGTTTGTTTAATTTATAATTTTAATCCACTAAAGAAGGAAATTCACTTTTGAAACTTTGGAGCAACCAAAAAGGAAATTCACTTACATTTATCACCAAGCTAAAATATTCTACACCTTGTAAGCATCTGCAATTGCAAAACTTCATTCTGAATATAACTTCAAAATCATACAAGAAAAAGGATAAGGTAAATTCCCCTTAATCTGAACAGCTCAAAGCTATTTCAAAGGAACTCCACAGATATCTTTACTTGTAAAATAAACAGTACAAAAGAAACGTAAGAATGACTTAATACACCAACTAGGCTAAAGTTTAGAGTTTGATCATTATAGCTACAAACCGTAAAAGGTTAGATCTCAAACCAGTAAGAGATGAGGACCATGAGAATCTTAAACCTCTGACTTTGTAGCCTGTACAACATCCTACACTGAAGCGGCAACTCTATCGATTTATGCGGAGGTGACCTCCTTGACTTCATCATATGTTCCAGTTGCTTCATTAAAGGAATACCTATATCAGCAGAAGAGATAAGAATGATGAGGATCTAAAGCAGCAATGCAAAATGTAATCAGGCAAATCGAAGACCAGCTTATGATGGTCAAATATGCAATTCCTAAAAACTTTTCACTCTTCTATTTTTTTCCAAACAAGAGAAATCAAAATGCTAAAAAAGGGTAATTGAAAAGCATCCATAGTCTAATGGATTCGGTTATTATGTTTACTTACGACTAATTAATGATAATAGATTATCTTATACATTTACTTTCAAACTAATTAAAAGTAGTGTATAATCTAAACCAAAACCCATAATTTTAAAAATAACCTGTTCACATTCTGCTATTTCCTTATGCAATCAAGTAAATCTACCATTTAATCTTCTTTGAGCATAGTTCCAACCAGAAGGAAACGATATGTTCATGCATAATATCACATTATGCACATGATCAAGGAATCACAAGGTTTCTTTGGCCTAATTAAGAAACTCGTTTGCATCGACAAGTGTTCCAATTGCTCACTTTTTCAAACTTACAGTTAAACCGGTATAAATGAATATGCTAAGCACAGTTAGCAAAAATGAAACATTACCATTGCCCTGATACTGCTGAGCAAATAGTCCTGTAGATGGATCATAATGATCCCAAAGTACTACTGTAGTAGTACCTGAACACAAAATTACCAGATAAGATCAAATACCCAACACCAAGATACATATTTATTTATAAGCCATTCTTCCTTCAAATATCTATAACTGCTTCATAAATCACAACAAAATTCTAGAAAGGAACTCCAGTAAAGTAACATATAAATCCAAGTCCAATTTGAAACTCTAGCATATGGAATTTCGTAAATCACAACAAAATTCTAGAAAGGAACTATAGTAGAAACATATAAATCCAAGTCTCATTTGAAACTATAGCATATGGAAGAAAAAAATGATCAAAGAAGGGTTACCCCGAAGACTCATCATAGACATAATCATTACGCATCTCCAGCTGCAAAAGATGCAAATGCTAAATTAGACAAGCAGATCAAGCAACATTTACACTTTATAATCAAAATGTTCCATATTCAAAAAAATGACAGCTGAAATACATACTCCCAGAAAAGTGTTGACAGCTTCTGATGATGATTGAATATCAGCGGTGGAATTAGGCTCAGATGACGGTTTAATATTTTCATCATTGTCATCGTCTGCAAACATATCATAACTGTCGGCAGCATTGCTTGAAGCTTCTGCAGCGATTATATTTGAATTTGAAGTACCCACAGCCAAGTCAGAAAGTACGGAGGAAGTTACTCCTGGATAATTGCATCTGTGAGTACATCACTTCCGAAGTTGGGATGAGAATTGTCCAGCCCTGCATCAGCAGATAAGCTTTTGTCCCTGGTCAGAGCTAACTTCTCATATCCCTCTGGCAACATAGATATCAAGAGCATAGTTAATAAAGCTATTCAAATATACACCTGCCCTTAGAAAATTACGTGCAACACTTATGTGTGACAAAAATTTCTGCAGAAATCATCAATATATATAATAAATAAAAATAACATATTAAAAGAAATACGGAAACATTGCGCCAACCTGCCTCACGCTGGAAAACTTCTTGCTTCTCATGGTATACATCTGCATAACAATAAATACACCAATAAGCACAAACTATGGCCAAAGATAAATATATGCCTAAAGTTATGTCCACACTGGCTTTTAAAGTTACAAACAAAGAAGAGGGGAAGTTAAACAAAACCGGATTCACTTTTCAGAGATAAAGAGCTATGAGCCATATATCTCAAGCTAAGACTCAAGCTTAAACAAGTATAAATCTTACTAATCCTCTTCCAGGATAAGTTCATATCCATTTGCAAGCACAGGTGTCTAAAAAGGTAGCGCACATTTAAGGTCCGGAGTTTAGTTCAACTTTATCTCAAAAAGTTTTCAAGCATCTTTAAAAACATTAAGTGTCACCTTTTCTTTTGGGTTTGAGAGATAGCAGCACCAAAGCTAAGAATATTCAAGGTAACTTCTCAATCCTAGTTAACTAGAAGCACAAGGAAGTACAGACTTAACTGAAATCACCGTTCTCCATTAACTTAATGGCATCCTCAGTTAGCTGGTCAAATACACGCTTTGTCTCAGCTGACATTTTCTCCTTTCTGTTATTTGAAGTTCCTTTCAACCTTCTCAGAGCTTGTAAAACCTGTCAAGAGAAAATAAAATTAGCTTTAAAGTGTCCCCTTGTAACATATTTAATTAATGAATGGGTAAAACATGTCTAATATCTGGTACATATGGGATAGTGCTTAGAACTGTAAACGGGAAAAGTTCTTATTAAAAAAATACTCTCTATTCCTTTCAAAAGCAACCATGATACTACCAAAAAAGGGAAAATATCTAGAAGAAATTGTCCACAATACTTGACGGCCTTAGTATAATTTATGCCCTAATGTGAGCAGGTTATGAACTAGATTAGCCTCAAAAGTGAAGACCCTCCCTCAATAGAATGAACATGAACATCTAAAATAAGCATTACCACAAAAATAATTTCAATAAGTGCCAACATAAAATCATAGTCTAATATAAGCATCAGGTACAGTATCCACTATTCACTTTATACATAGGGTACTGATATCATGAAAAATTAAAGTAAAATGGAAGCCAAGGTTTAGTCCAGTTGGTACATGCAATTCTTAAAATGTGACATTAGCAGGTTTGAGAATTAAATCCCAGCATCTACAAGCCCTCTCCTATCTTAGCTGTAGCCTCTTCTGTATGGAAAAAATGGAAATTCTGAAACACATATGTAACATAATTGTTCTTTGGAAGAATAACATTTTGTCTCAGAAAAATTAGGTACATTACCGTTTCTCCAGGTTCAAGCACATCAGCAATCCGTCTCTTTATTTTCCCAATGTCTTGGGAGGAAAGATCCTGTGCCGCAACTTCATCATCTTCACCATTTGCTATTACAGACACTTTTCCTGTATATTTTATTTCAGCTTCAACACTATCAAGCCAGGCATCCTACAGTAAAGTAAACCCATATGGTAGTCAATAGAAGTTCTGGTAATTATAGCAGCTTCAGGTCAACACACGCCTTACCTTGATTTCCTTGTCAGCAACATATTCAACAAAGTTTCCTTCCGCATCAAAGTACCTTCTTCTCTTTCCTGTTAAGATTGAAGGGTTCTATTTGAACTCCATCAATAAAGTTCTCATTATCCTGCAAAAAGAAATGTCTCACCATTGGCTAATCTTTTCTCTTGAACCAATAATTTAGGACTCTAGCAGTCATCTTAGCTGCAAAATGCTGCTAATTCAGGAAAGAAACATTCTAAAATTATAAACTCTCAATAACGAAGTTATATCCAGGTGTGTGATAGCTCAGATGGCACTAATATTGTAAGAGCCAACACCTAAATTACAGCAAATCAAAGACAAAGATGCTTTTTTAATTAGAAATAAGAAGGAAATTGCCATTACAATTATTAGAGTCGGAGACTAAACATAGAGAAAGCCGAAGTACATAACTGGTAGGACCACAATAACCTTATAAGAGTACAAAGATTATGAATTATCTTCTACCCTTTGAACAACTAGATAAATTGGCATTAATTCTGAAAACACTGTATAATAACACCGTATGGCATGTTCATACTGTCAAGTCCAATATAGAATCCAAAATTGGACAGACTAAGAGCACAATAAACTTACCTCGTATGAAACTTCAGCAGCCGAGACATCATTAAGCATTCCTCGTCCATCTTCAGCGAATAGCTCTGTAGTAATTTGACTACGGCGTTGGAACGCTCCTTAGCAGCAAGATGAGGATCCTTCAAGTCACCCGAACCGTCTTCAGTATCAACTCTGTTCGGTACTTCTTCTCCAGGCTTTACCTTCTTTCCCTTGGGGAAACCTACCCTCTTTTGCCTATAAATAAACAACTGATTTAATTCTAAAATTCAAATTGTCAATTAATCCACTGATATAATGAGAAATGACTTTCTTAGATTTCAAAGCTTAGATGACATCTAGTCATGGATTCAAACCAGGCTAATATAATTATCCCTAGAAAAAAAGAAAAAAAATAGACATAATTCACCCTAATTTCCTTATAGAAAATAAACTCAATCGAAGATATCAAAGACTTGAATACACTCGAAAGGGGGGAAAACTTCATTTAAACTCTTGAAAAATTAATACACAAATAAACAACCCTAAAAGATATTGACAACATAAGGCTTTCAAAAGAAAAAAAGAGAAACGGAGATCGAACATAACAGAGGAAATTACGAGCCGAAATACAATAACTGCGTAAATTTATTGAAAAATTAAAGAAAAAAAAGAAAATAATTACGCGGGAGGCTTGTCGGAGTTCGTTCGAAGAATTGACGCTTGAGATGAGAGCGCGAAGGGTTTCTTCCATCCTTGCAAATATTTCTCACCTCCAACGGTTTTTTCAAATATCGATTATTTTCCTCGGGAGAAAGAAGAGGGCAAGTGTGGTGATGCCGAGAGGGGAAGAAGAAGAAAAAAATGGGGTCCGTCCGGCCTTGCCGACTCACCTAGCTTGTTAATGTAGCGCTACCCGAAATCTCGAGAAGTTCGACTCAGCTTTTAAAACTCGAGCCTCGAACCGCAATGTTTGGATGAGTTTGGGTCAACTTCATCATCAGTCCTTGAGTTATGGACTAAAATTAAGTTTATTTTAGTGCTCAAAATTGTATCAATCAAGATATTCTATCGATTTAGACATAAATTTTTAGTTCAAATTTAACATCAAATATATATTTAAAATACATAACTATTTTAAATTGGGTGTCTACAATTTTAGAAATTTGAAATAAAAGATGAAGAAAGAGAAATATAGAAGTTAGTATGCTGACAATAATATTTTGTTTTTAAAAAATAATTTATCAAGATTAATGATTTTAAAACTAAATTGATGATTAACGATTTTAAAGTTAATTTTACAAAATTCTAAACAACAAAGGAAGAGGAGATTAGGAATTAAACTTGTGTCATTTGTAAACAGGGATATAAGTAAGCCTGTTAGCCTTAGTTTGAAGGGTGAGGATATAAGTTAATTTATCAAGATATTATCATGTTGGTAAAGCAGCCTGTTAGCCTTAGTTTGAAGGGTAAGGATACAAGTAAGGTGGGAAATGTGAATCGCACTCTTTGTGCAAACAGGGACCTTCATGTTTAGGAGTCTATGGTAGGGGCTGGTTTTTTCTTCTTTATTCTCTGGTCTTTGTAAAAAAAATTATTGTTTTTGGGTTTGATTGAAGAGGAGATTACACATTTGGTGATTTTCTTTGCTATACAAGATGATTGATCGGAGTAGATGCAACTAAGGTGAATGAGGACGAAAAAAACCTTTTTAATTAAAGGTTAAACTACATGATTGATCAATTTTATTTAAGTTTTGTACACTTTTCTACATTAAATTTAAAAAATATAATATTTGATCATTCTTTTATTTAATTAATATGTGTTCACATAGAGTTAACTACCATTAGGCCTTTAACGGATTGGTGACATGACATAGTGAATATATAAATTAAAAAGGGTAAACTACACAAACGATCATTAATGCTTGAGTAAGTTTTGTTTTCCCATTAAAATTTCAAAAGTAACAAAATGGTCACTAAAACATCAAATAGGTCATTGACCAATGATTTTATATATAATTTATCCCAAAACTTTCCAATTTCTAATTTTTTCCAATCCTACATTTTTCATACTCCTTCCATAGTCATCCTTTTCTAGTTCCATGCTCTGAACCTATGACGAGAGTACCAAACATTTTCAAAGAAATAAAATAACACATTGATCAAGTACAACTTTTAAAGCTTTTCCAGACATGGGAGGGAAAATGGTAGGCAACTCTCACTTGACCATCAGTGAGTTGCTTCTTCAATCCTGCAACAAAAGTATGAATTCTAGTACTAATATCTACATATGCAGAAGTCTTTATGGAAGCACTCCCAATCCAAGAGAATATTGGGAATTTCGGAATCTCTTACCTTGCCCTTTTGATTTGGAATCACACTTCTACTTGCGTGGGTTGCAATCCCAGTTGCTTAGCTAACTCCCTCTTTTATTTCTGCAAATATTTTATGTTTGGTTAATAAGAAAATATTTATCTTACAATACTTGATATCGTAAACTTTTTTGTTGAAATTACTTACTGGGTTAAGAGTGTTGTGTTCTTTGAAGCTTTCTTCGAGATTATCAGATTGATCTTTAGAAAGTTTAAGCTTTTCCCTTGAAGTGTCACCATCTTCTTCATTGATGCCACGAGAACAAGCTTTTCATATCAAGCTCATCTCCATTAATGTCTCCCCTTTCGCTCATTTTCCCATTCAACGATGTCGTGCTGTTGGGAGACGAAACCCCAGTTTCTTCTTCACAATCGACTGTGGAAGGCAAACTGTTAACGTCGATTCCTCTACGAAATGATATTGTCTAGCGTATAAAAGATTCTGAGTTGGGATCTGCATGAAAAAAACTTGGTCTAAATATTGAGGAAAAAGAAATAAAACTTGCAATGTTTCTTTGGTTCACAGAACATACTTTTTCATGCTCTTTAAGGGTAATGGTAGTCCTCGAACAAGGCAACGGTGTCATAGTGCGACCAACAAACCGTCTTGAGTTAGTGTTGCATGAAGAGTGGTTCACGTAAATATAGCGGATGTGGCAAGGTGTTTGGAACAAAAATAGAAATTAAAAAACTTTTAGAGCATATTAGATATAAAATCATTATTCAAGTACTTATGTAATGTTATAGTGACCAATTTGTTACTTTTGAAATTTACTCAAACATTAGTGATCATTTGTGTAGTTTATCATTTTTAATTTTATGTATTCACTATACCACATCAACAATCCGTTAAAGGTTTAACGGTAATTAACCTTCAGTGACTACTTCTTAATTAAATAAAAACAAATGTAACCAAATATACAAAACTTAAATGAAATTAGTTTACTCTTAATTAAAATATATATTTTTAATTTTAGCGTAAAATAATAAAAATAATGATTATCACATGTCATATTACCATTGAATAGAATAATAATTTTTTCTGAACGAACTTAAAAGAATCTAACTAGAACGAAATGAATTTAATATTTATTTTAACAAAACAAAAACTGTAATTATAATATAAAATTGTATTCATTAAAGAAAATAAAAGAAAGATTTGAATATTTATTCATAATCGTATGACTTGTAGCATAAGTATGAAATATAAAAACTAGTCTTATTTTAAAGAATACATCATAGTTCTTAATTTCAAATAATTAGGTGGCTAAGTATTAATGATTATATAATAAATTCGTCAAGTGATTTTAGTGATAAAAGGAAATGCTATTTTCTTTAAAAATCTTGAATTCGAATGATTATGTTTATAAAATATATACATTTTATCATTAAAAAAATTTAAGATATATATTACTCTGTGATCATCGATATTTTTCAAATATAATATTATGCAATATATGAGATAAAAAAACATATTAATTAATCTAATGATATGAAATATTAGATTCGATGATTATAAATGTAGCAAATTATGTTAAAGGATCGTCCTTATAATAGACATTTGTAAAATTCGATATAGATTATCCACACATTTTTTTTGATAGATTCTAAATCAAATCTTAATTCTACTAGAGAAGGAAAAGAGGGAATTCTATAAAGAAGAAAAAATGAAGAGTGTTCGTAGTAAGATTAGAATATGTGACATGAAAAAAATATAAGAAAATAATAATAAACAACTTGACCAACCAATTAAATATGTCTATTCCACAACTTTTATTTTATTAAAAAAAACTCGATAATCACGATCCTACGAACATGAACTAAAATTATTATCTTATGAATTTAGATATACTTGTTCAACATATATTTCAATTAATTTATTTGAAATTATTTTTAAAATTTAAAATTTTATAATAACGGCTAAATCGATAAATTTTAAATTTAATGACCAATAGTTTACACTAAGTTTTATTGTACAACATAATTAGGCCTGTAAACGAACCGAACGCACACGAGCGGAGGTATGTTCATGTTTATTCATTTAATAAATAAACGAACATAAACGAACACGAATATAAACGAACAAATGTTTTTTGTTCATGTTCGTTTATTAAGGAATATAAATGTTCATGTTCGTTCATTTAATAAATAAACGAACACAAACAACACGAACATAAATGAACACGAACATAAACATTGGAGACCCTACCTAGGGGTGTAAACGAGTCGAGTCGAGCTCGAGTATTGCTGAGCTCGACTCGAACTCGAAAACTTTCAAAGTCAGCTTGACTAGACTCGAAAACTCGCGAGCTTAAAATTATCAAGCTCGACTCGAACTCGAAATATAATATTGAAACTCGACTCGAACTCGAAAAGGCTCGAACTCAAAAAAAAAAGAGCTCGATTATTGGATTCTTAAGTTCAAAGTAAGCTGACTTGAGTTGCTGGATGATCACTATTTGCTTGTAAATTCGAATACTCCATTATATATGAAAGAAAATAATATTATTTGAGTAGAAGAAACGGTGATTAATACTTAACATCCCTTCCGGAATCCATCACCTTTGGACTTGGTTTCGAAAGTAACCGGTTTCTGGGACTCCTCTTTGCTCATTGGATAACCAGTTGGTGGCGCAGTCAAATAGGGTTCCGGCGTAGTGGATGTTGACGGTGTTAGGTATGCAGCTTATGGATCGTTCAAAAAGAACTAAACCATGTTAATATTGTTGGGTTTTCCAAATAAAATTGGGTTAATTATGGAGTTGATCATCATAATATCAGATTAATTAATATTTTAAGATACTTACAAATTAGTCACCAAAATTAATTTAAGAAGATTGGCTTAAACATAAATGAATGAACATAAACGAACATAACCGAACAAACATAAATGAACATAACTGAACGAACATAACTGAACGTTCACGAACGTAAATGTACGAACGAGACCTATGTTCATGTTCGTTTATTTAATTAAACGACGAACGAGCACGATTCACGAACGATTCACTGAACGTTCATTTCACAGGCCTAAACATAATTAAACATAATTTAATGAAAATCATCCCCACGACGCGAGACGTCGCCTCTTATTAAGTTACTTCCACTCTACGCCATGAACTTTCCTCTGCCTTTCCACTTTTCAGTAAGCAAAACCCAAAAGTAAAAAGAAAAAAGCAACTCCAAATCGTTTTCACATTGTTTGATTTCATAAAGTCTCACTTCAGCTCCGCATGTTACTTGAAAACAAAAATAGACAGTAACACAGTCAAAGAAAAGACCTCCTCTGCTTTCGTCTCCATCCTTTGCATATCTCAACAATCAAACAAATCAACTAAAAAATAAAAAAATTCAAATCGCTCGATCTTCTACTGTTCGGCTCATGGCAGATCGAGCCTCGTACAGTTTGGCTCCCCAATTGGGTTAGTCTTCTGCCGGTCTCTTTCACCTACTTTTTTTTAATTATTTATATTATATTTCTTCAGATTTGCCTACTATTTCAACGCGTTTTTTATCTCAAGTTTGCGCCTAGTTTCGTTGATTTTAAAGTTTATCACTGGTTGAGTTGTGTTTGTTTTAGTGTATATTTTACCGAGCTTTTACTTGAGGAAATTGGAGTTAAGTCTAGAGATATAACTTAGTTCAATTATTGAGGAAAATGGAGTTAAGTTTAGGGATTTAGCAAAATTCAATAACTGAGGATGGGTAGGAGGAATGGATAAATTGTTAGCATTGAGGAACTTATTATCTGGAAATCGGATGATGAGGATTTATGGTTTCACTGTTCAATGATAGAATTTTTATCGATTTTGCGTTTTCTTCTGCTTGCATTGAAGAGTTTAATTTGTTTTAATATCAATAAATTCGCTTCTGAAGTAAGACTTTGTATAACTTTAGAAAGCTTTGAAGCGAAAATTCTTAAAAGCTCTATCAGATAGGCTTAGTGAATGACAGTATGTGCTATGGTAGTGCATTTCGTGCTTTGATTATCTGCTATAAACTCAAGAAGTTATGCTTGCGTCCTAGGCTGTGCAGACAGAAGCTTTTGCATTATGGACAATTTTGCAGTTTTATCTCTCTTTAAGGCACTGCGAATACTTCATCCAAAACTTAACAGTGTAATTTATGTTTTTGTATTACAAATAAATTTTTCCATGATTTGAGTTGTAATATCATTAATTATCAGTCTTCTTAAGTTTTGAGATTGGATTATAGGAGTGTTATTTAATGATATTATGAATGAAGCTTTTTGCTAAAGTCTCTCTGTCTCTTGGACAATTGTGAACTTCTAATGTGAATGAAGTTTTTATTTCTTCATGTCATATGTTTTCTCATGGCAATATATCTTTTAATAATTATATTTTTTGTTTTCCTGATTTGTAGATATTGAACAGATATTACTAGAAGCCCAGCGTAGATGGTTGAGACCTGCTGAAATTTGTGAAATTCTTCGTAATTATCAGAAGTTCCAAATTCAGAGGCTCCTACCAGACCTCCAAGTATGAACATTGAAAAGCATTTCATGGTTGGGATAAAATTTCATGTCAATTTATGTTTATTGTGATAACATAATTGTATTATTATACTTAGTTATTGATAGAAGCATACATGAATAATCATTTCATAAGCATATTAATGTGATCTGTTGTCAGCTTTAAGTGTTCCTTACCTTTTTCTTTTTTAATTTGTACTTTCTTGTACTTAATATTCCTAAAAACTTGTTTTGTTTGATCATTAAAGCTGAACAAAAATGCTTTAAGCAAACATGCAACATGGATGTTATCATTGTGATTTTTATAGAAGTTTTTATGATATTATGATTGATTTTGGGTTAAAATACCAAATAGATTGACATGAATTTAAACTCTGCAGGTGGTTCACTCTTTCTTTTTGATCGAAAGGTGTTAAGATACTTTAGGAAGGATGGACATAATTGGAGGAAGAAAAAGATGGAAAGACTGTGAAGGAAGCTCATGAGAGGCTGAAGGTAAGTAATGCAGCCGTAGGAAGATGAAGTTTGTTCTTGTTATATGATTTTACCAATTCAAGACGTCTTTATTTAATGATTACTCACCGATTGGAAATTTTGCCTAAGAATAACTTCTTTAAATCTATTTTAGGTTGGGAGCGTTGATATGTTGCACTGCTACTATGCCCATGGAGAAGAGAATGAAAACTTTCAGAGACGCAGCTATTGGATGCTTGAACCGTATGGGTTAATTATATATTTATGTGTATATTATATGTTTTTGTAGTTAGTTCTAGGCATTGTGGGGATGTTATCATGTTCCTATAATTTTATGTTCTCTCTCTCCTTTTTGTTTATTTCTTTATTCTAGTTAATTACACATATTTTGCTTTTCAACTGTGTGCTAGTAGTGCTTAGAAAAAGGTACTTCAATGAATCCCAGCTATGCAGGCATAAAGTAATATCAAATTAACAGTGTTCAATAATTTTTTTATGCACGGGCCTCATTTCCCATGTTAATACACCAGGGTTTCAAATCACGGTCTGAAAACGTGATAGTGCCTACGAAATAGCAGTTTCGCCGCCGTCCGAGTTACCCGCTACACCCGCAATAGCGCTTGCGACGGCCACAATCACGGTAAACCCAAAATGACCGAAAACGCGACCGTGACCGCGATTTGAAACCCTGAAATACATGTAGGTTTTCGTAGAAGCCTTTACTGGCTGTTAATGTGGGAATTTGTGAAGTATAACAGAATATGATTCATTTTGTATAGAATCTGTCACAAATGGTTGTTGCATCATCTTTGCTTACGTTGACATGTAAAGCAAGTTGAGGCAGTCGATATTTGAATTGCTTTATCAGCATTTTTAGGGTAGAGTAATTTACAAAGAATAATTTATTAGCAAATAACGATGTTATTACTTGTGTGATATTTGGAACCTTCCTAGGGCAATGACTTCATTGGCAGTCTGATTTGTATAAGTTCCATGTTTTTTGAAATAATAGTAGTACATTGATTTTTTTGGGGGAGGGTGGCATTGGAACTGTTTATGTAATTCCTTGTCCCTCAGCATTTGTTTTTTGGTTTGATTGGTTTTGTTATATTGTAGGGGTTTGATGCATATAGTTTTGTTTACTTGGAAGTTAAGGTAAGTACCCACTTCTTCTATTAATTCTGATTGATTATCACAAAGTTAGTGATTTCTTGATAATATGATTTTGGCTAGGCCACTGTTTTACCTCCTTGAATAGTCAAATCTTTTCACATGTTAAGCTTTTCCTTTCTTCAGAATCAGATATGACCTTATTGTTTTCTTTTCCTTCAGGTAGTAGAACAAGTGGAGGCATAATAAGAGAGACCAGTGATGTATCAAATTCCCAAACAAGCAGTCCTTTGACTTCTAGTACTCTGTTACTCATACAAAAAAATCCTTCTGCACATGCAAATTCAGCAAGCTCAATAACCGGTTTGACATCCTTAAGTGAAGATGCTGATTCTGGTATTTTTTCCCGTGCTCTGTGATATTCATGTCCTTCTGCCAATAGAACTTAATGTTATTAAGTTTCCATCTTTCTTCTCTCATTATGCATACAAATTTCAATGCAAATATGAGATATCATGCAGAGGATAGTCACCATGCAAGTTCTAGATTCCATACATCGCCCCAAATAGGAAATGCCACTGTGATGAACAAGTTGGATCCTGGCTATTTGAATCATTATTCTTCACATCCCTTTCAAGGAAAGGATTGTTTTTTTTAATATATATATATATATATGGGGCAGGATCCAATTACATAGTATAAAATTTTTTAGTTTTACACTAGGTAAGTGGATTAACCCTATATATATATATATATATATATTAATATATATATATATATATATAAATTTGTTTTTATATCAGTTGCTTCTATTAATTGCTTATGCATCAAATTTATGCATGATTTTGCATCGAGTGTGATGGAAATAGAAACTCTTACATATATATATATATAAATTTGTTTATATCAGCTGCTTCTATTAATGCTGCATCAATTTATGCATGATTGCATCGAGTGTGATGGAAACTAGAACTCTTACAATATGATCATGAAGGCCAATCATCAATTCCTGGAATAAATGAAGTGTCACTCACATCTTCATGGAGATAGACGGGGATATTAATTATGACTCTTGTATGACAGGAGCTCAAAGAACACCTGATTTGACATCTGGGAACAGGGCTTGGAGCAATATATGCCTGTATATATGGTGCATCTTCTACTGCTTCCCTGACTTCAGTCAAATACTATTAGCATCAGCCTGCACAAGAAACGATGGTGAAAGGCAAGCTATTAGCTGTTGATAGTGGCGAGGAGTTCGGAAATCTTTGCCAACACAATCACTTTGGCAGGTATTCTTGTAGTTGCATTTTGTATCTTAGGTATAAATAATTAGTTTCTATGCATGTTCATAATTTTGAGATTGAACCTTAAAAATGATATACTCTTAAAGTGTACTATTTGTAATATTTTTCCTGTGTATATTATCTATCATATCATGTAGGAATTTTCTGAATCTTAATTAATTTTTTAACGAAAGTGGTTTTGGTATGGGTTTTCAATGCTAAATGTTTTATTTTTTTGGCGAGAAATTGGTCTTCTTTTCACTTCTCCTTTTATGAGCATACAGCACTAATCATGTCTGAGATGAATGAATTTAGATGGTTATTGTGAACTGTTGGCTTTTGAATTGTTATGTGTAATGCGTAAAGGATTGGTTACAAGTAATAACTAGAGCATACAGTTACAAAAATCCAAATTTTAACCAAACTTCTCTTCATACATTTGTTTCTCTCTGTACTTTTGATGTTTAGACTTATTGGATCATTGTCAAATTATATATTGGTTCTAATTCAAGTACATCTTTCAGATTCCTTTGGCTGACAATGACTTGAGTTGCCAAATGGCCCACGGATCCATCATCAAATTTTGATTTGTCTTATGATACTAAGTTATTTGAGCAGAATGCTCATGATTTCATTTATCAAATGCTCTCGAGGAATTTTCCTGCCATGATGTTTAAATGATCAAATTCTTTCATGAGAACATATGAGAATGATATGCATTTGGATGGGAATGTTAACTATGCTTTGTCTCTGAAAAAATCATTACTTGATGGAGAAGAAAGCTTGAAGAAAGTTGACAGTTTTTCTCGATGGTTACTAAAGAACTCGGAGAAGTAGATGATCTGCAGATGCAATCCTCCTGGTATTGCCTGGAGCGCTGTGAGTGTGGAAATGTTTCTGATGATGTCTCTTTGAGCCCCTCTCTTTCTCAAGACCAACTCTTCAGCATTGTTGATTTTTCGCCAAAGTGGGCTTACATAGACTTAGAAACAGAGGTATTAAAGCTTTTGTTAAATCTGAGAAGTTAGGGTTTTGAAGCAAATAGTATAATGAAGATTTTAGTTAACTGCTTGCTTATTCTCTTGGCCTTTCCTCACCTGCTTTCTTATTTAAAAGTTGATAATTTGTCATGTTTTTATTACTTGTGCATTCTTCAACTTTATTCTTCATGTTACTTCTGTCTGGTACTTTGAGGCGTGCATAGCCCTAGCATGTTAACTGCTTAAAGTTCTCAATGTTTCATTTGCTAATGTTTTTACTCCCTGCTATGATATGTTATATGTCATTCAACCACCCCTCCCTTCTTTGAATGTCTATTTAGCTTTTGCGTTTTTGAAATCTTGTGATGCCCATCTTATTTGATTGATGCTCTACTTAGTAAAAAATGGATTTTCCCCTTTTTGCATAATGAAACAGGTATTGATCATTGGAACATATTGAGAAGTCAAGAGGAAGTAGCAAAATATAGCTGGTCATGTATGTTGGGAAGTGGAGGTTCCAGCTGAGGTTATTGCAGATGGTATTCTTTCCTGTCATGCTCACCTCACAGTGTTGGGCAAATCCCTTTTTATGTTACGTGTTCCAACAGATTGCTTGTGCGAAGTCCGAGAATTTGACTACCGTGCAGGATTCACTAAAGACATAAACATTTCAGATATTTATGATGAGTTTCAAGAGAATGCTGATGCGATTCAGAGGTTACTTTCTCTCAAATCTTTCAGTCATCCTAAGCATCACTATGAAAGTGTTGCGGAGAAGCGAGACTTAATTATTAAAGTATTAATGAAGAGGAAGAAGAATCCTATCAGATTGTCGATCCCTCTAAAAAGTATTTGTCTCAACATGAAGAAAGGGAGTGCCTCCAGAAATTGATGAAAGAGAAGTTGTACTCATGGCTTCTTCACAAAATAATGGAAGATGGTAAGGGCCGAATGTATTAGATGAGAAGGGTCAAGGTGTACTACACTTAGCGGCTGCACTTGGTTATGATTGGGCAATAAAGCCTATTGTTACTGCTGGAGTTAGCGTAAACTTTCGTGATGCAAATGGATGGACTGCACTGCACTGGGCTGCTTTCTGTGGCAGGCAAGGACATCTAAACTTGTTTCTGTTATATGCGCCTAGAGTTTTCAATTTATAATCTGAAAATTTCTCACCAAACTGGCAGTAATTTAAATATGTATTGTGGCTATGAAACCATTTGGCAATATCCTAGTTGTAAATGAATGCACTAATTTCTTGGCTTTTCATTAAGTAAATGTTCTATTAGAAGAAAAACTTAAATACTTCTGTTATGTGCTTGAATCTTTTTTTACAAAATTCAGAGAGCAAACAGTTGCCATTCTAGTGTCCCTGGGAGCAGCACCAGGAGCCGTTACAGACCCTACTCCAGAATTTCCTTCGGGCAGACCTCCTGCGGAATTGGCTTCTGGCAATGGACACAAAGGAATTTGGTTACCTTGCAGAATCTTCTTTGACTGGTTTACTTTCTTCTCTTACGATGAATGATCAAAAAGAGCTGTACAAATAGTTTCAGAGCGAATAGCAACTCCAGTATATGATAGTGATTTACAAGACCTATCACTGAAAGACTCAATTACTGCTGTATGCAATGCTACACAAGCTGCTGATCGTATATATCAAATGTTCAGGATGCAATCCTTCCAGCGGAAACAATTGAGTGAGTCTGATGATGGGGTCAGATGACATGCTATTTCACTTATAGCTGCTAAAGCACATAGGCCATTCCAAATTGATCGGTGGCCCATGTTGCTGCAACACAAATTCAGAATAAATTCCGTGGTTGGAAGAAAAGAAGAGAATTCTTATTGATTCGCCAAAGAATTGTCAAAATCCAGGTTCAATGCTGTTTTTGTCTTTTGCCAATGGCTTAGTTCTTCGTTTATCTTTTCCTCTCTTCTCCCAACTTTTTCTTTCGAAAAGGGTTATTTTGTAATTTGATTATATGTGTTTGTTTATGATGATTGTGTGCTATCCCGTATTGGAAATCTAGCGACAATATTTTGATGTTCTAGGTGTTTCATAGGCAGTTTTTTTATGCTTATGATTTTACACTTCTCTAAGAGATAATAACATAAAGGGATTGGTCTCTCATATTTAGGGTTTTGACCATTTCATTTTTGCTGACAGCTACTACCATGACTTTTACCCCTTCTTTTAATTGTATTATGTTTACTATATGTTGTGTAAATAACTTTGAAAGATGGGAAACTGAATTGATAATGATGAAGTTTTTAAGGATTTGTTGATGTATAATTTGCCTCTCTTTAAAATCTTGAGTTTGAATATTGATTTGAAATTTGGTGTGAAGGCCCATGTTAGAGGTCACCAGGTGAGGAAACAGTATAGAACAGTCATCTGGTCAGTGGGAATTCTGGAGAAAGTTATTTTACGGTGGAGACGTAAAGGGAGTGGTTTGCGAGGATTCGACGGGATGCAATTACCAAGGAACCTGACCCACAGTGCACGCCCTCGAAAGAGGATGATTACGATTTTCTCAAGGAGGGAAGAAAACAAACTGAGGAAAGGCTGCAGAAGGCACTTACTAGGGTAAAGTCCATGGCTCAGAATCCTGAAGGACGAGGTCAATATCGAAGGCTGCTGAACTTGGTTCAAGGATTCGTGAAAACAGGTATATGCTGTTTTTCTTTTGCATATTTCTACTTTAGTGTAATTTACAATTCAGTAGGCTTCAATGATTTAGTTAGTTAGTTATTTGCACCTTGAACTTGCTTTTGTTTCTGTCATTACTCATTGGCTGTTGCTTCATCTGGATGTTAACTGGCCAAGGTCAACTATATCCGGCTAAGGTCTTCTTGATCATTGCATTTCTTATAGGACAGATTCAAATTCTTGAGATTATGTGCCATAATTTGATTGCGAAAATGTGCTTATTATTCAGTTCCAACAAATTCGCATTCAACAGTTCTTTTACCTCAATATTCATCAAAACACCGACTATTTTGAGAAAATGTTTCCACAGGCTTGCAATATGGTACTGAGCAGTACGGAAGAAGTGGGTAATGTTGAAGGAGATGGCGATGAACCTATCAATATCGACTCTCTTTTAGACGATGAACTTTCATGTCTATCGCATTTGATTAAAGCTCCTCCAAACTTTGCCCCTACATATCCAACCTGTACATAAACCGGTACGGCAGCTTCATTGCAGCAGTATGAAGGGTTTTAGCTTGGGATGTGTCTGTAAATATAGCATCTAACGTACATTACTTTGCTTCTAGGTAGCATGGAACATCTGTTTTACCTTCTCAGGGTTATTATTCCCATGAAATTGTTAAGTCAAGGGTTAGAGTTAGTATTTATTGATTGTAAAATCTGTCGGAGGAATGATTACAAGTGACATTTTAGAGTTAATGAACAATTGATTCCATTTTTGTGCTTAATTACCTTTAATCTCTTGTTTTGTTTTTTCAGATTCGATCAAGAGTCAAACACTCGAATCTGACTCAGCAAGACGAGGCTTGAAAAATGCAGACCATATATAAGATATCAATCAGGTTTTGCCTGTATCTAGAACTTATGGTTAACTGATTTAGTTCTGCACTACATGAAAATAGTCTTTATTGATAAAAAGTTGATTTAATAGATTTATTATTTTAAAAAACATAGTATTAAGTTTAAAATATTTCTTAATAAATTATTTATTATATTTATTTTTTTGATATTGAAATTACTTTTAAAATATTAAAATTCTGGTTGAACAATTTATCATTTGCTCAAAAAAAAAATGCATGTTAATTCTCTATGCCACTTTGAATTACAGTAGCAGAAAGTTAAAGAAGTGGATTATGCTTAAGAAACAAAACAAGTTTTGAGAGAGAATGTACATAGAAATGTTAAGTCTTGGCACTGAGGAATCAGACCATGGCTCAAGTCCTTGTAGCAGCTCACATTCTCCTGACCATTTTAATCTTCAATTTCTGGCTACTACTGCATTCAACTCTTCATTTGATGGGATGGTACTGATCTGAAACTCGCTTCGGAGGCAATTTCCGAAGTATAAACAACACCAAGCCGATGGATAATCTCTACCAACTATCGAGGGAACAGCAAAACAAAGCAGTTAGAAAATGGAATGGTGGAATATGACCGAAGCTCGGTATAATGTATAAGCATGAATGAATAAGTAAGCACACTCCAGAAACCAATGTACCATGTAATATGAGATTTAGGAGGGATGGTATAGAACATCGATATCGCATCCTCATCAAGGCCGAGACCAGAACCTATAAAGTGAAACCGATGGAACGACCTTTTTGTTAAAGAAGATTATGTAGTATTAAGATTTTATTTTCGATCAAACATGGCTCACCATTAGGCATCTTAGCACGAAAGGCACGCATATCCCCGTTACGAAGCCAACCTGCCATGGAAATAGGGTTAAGAAACACATCGAACGAAATGAAATATAACAGTTGACAGGTATTGAGCCTTTTCAATACAAGTTACAAACCTCAAACAGCTTTTCTGACGACCCTGGTTCGATAGGGAAGCGTCAACATGAAGAACAGCCTAACGATTAAGCGACAGAAAAGTGAATAGACAATGATCGGAAACTAAATTTCTGTTCGAGCAAGATATCGACTTACCTCCCACCGTATAGAATGAACCCGGATGCAGCCAAAGCGAAAAACTGCAAAATGCGGAGAACACCAATGCATCAGCTTTTCACTCGCTCAAATAAGCCCGTTTACTTCTTGGAATCCGTTCATAGTTAAGTTTGTAAAAAAAACGACCACTTGAGCTTCGTTATGGCATGAAAATGCAAATTCAAAGCCGATTTAAGAAAACTTACTTGAATGAAGACTCTAGCAAATTCGATTGCAATCGAGCTTTTACTTAATCGATGGAAATCCATATGCACACCTTTAGCACAAGAAACAGATAGGCTTCTTAGATGCATTGTGAAATCCAAAAACCATCATTTATGATGTGCAAGTGCAATTACATTGTTACTTTTACCTGAGCAAGTATATAAATCCGTTGTGCTATAGTATGCTGGTCTGAGTTTATTAATAGGAAGACTTCTTGCCTAAGAACAACAAATAAAGAAGAATTGATTAGCGTCGTGATTAATTATGCAAATGACGACATAGCGAAGCTAGTTGTCTACCTGTAATATATCTCGGCCCAGAAAAGAACAAGCACATATATGTTGAAAAAATAGAAGGTTAGGAAGATCCAGAAGCACCATTTCGAGTGCCTGTATACAGATCGATGTTATAGTTAAGCAGTGAAGCTGAACTAATATATCGAAACCGGAATGTAAGAATACAACATCAAGACATCATATGGAGCAGTTGTTATGATACCTAAAGATAACATGGCCATGCTATCTAAATGCTCATTCACTACCGGAGCATCGACTTCAAACAGCGGAAATACTTGGAATTAACGAGAAACACGGTCTTGTAGAAACAGAAAAGAACAGCCTCACTGTCAGAATGCCATGTAATGATTGTTTAGCAAAGTTTAAACAGCTAGTTGAAGGACTATTAGAGATATATAATACACAACTCTTACATCCATTCACAACAAGTTCATCAAGTGGAAAACCTTTGTGTGGTCCACCCGTACTCCGGCACTCGCAGTGAATCCGGCATAGTTGTACCTAAATAACCGAAGCTTAATGCATTAGAAAGCATAATCTTGCACCATATGCTCATGAGTTTAGACAGTATCAGAATAACATTATAGTTGCAGTGAATAGCAATGGTGGGGTTTACATGAATCTCATGGCCTATCATCGAATTCATAATACACAACGTATCAAAATTCATACAGAGAAATTCTGCAATGTTCGTCTCTTTAAGATCCGGGTTCGAGTACATAAATATATAGGAATACTTGCCTCGATTCACGTGATTATGATTGCAGACCAACACATAAAAATTCAAGCTTTACATTAAAACCTCACATGCATTAATGGCATTTATTCTCATTTGATCCACATTTGATTCATTCAAACCCCATTGAACAACCATGAAATGCATGAAATTACCAGAGCAACAAATGAAATAAGAGCATAAGAAGCAGACAAAAAGAAAATGGATCTCTGCCACTCCTCGGATTTATCAATCTCATCCCACCAACCAAGCATTCCCACGACATGTTTCAACATGATGGTTTCTCTATAAGAACAAAACCCTTTACTCTCACCATCTGAAGTACTCCCCCAACTGTGAAAACAATGAAAAAAATAATATAATAAACCAAATAAAAACAGGAAAAAGTAGAGATCAGAGAAAACGGCATTGATGAGTGGGAGGAAGTAATGAGGGAGGAGGAGAAGGGGGGGGAGGGAAGGGACACGTGGAGGGGAGGGAAGACGTAGGTAGTATGCCACTTGTGGGGGATATAACGGTCGAAACATATAGTTAGTGACATGTTCGTGGATTTCGGTAACAGACAGTAACGTGGTTTTTGCTTAATTAATGGTGACAGTTAACAATAGTCGTTATAACCGAAGCTAAAACTTCAACCGGTTATTGCTGTTGACTTGACTTTGTAAAAATTAATGAAATTATGTAATCCGTAATTTAAATTGATTACTAAATAATTATTTATTAAAGAAAAATTCTAGAACGATCGTCAAGCGTGGATGAACACCGTAAACGATGAGCATCGTTATATTAATTTATAAACGTTAATTATAAAGTATTAAATGTATATTATAAATTAGTTAAAATTTAAATGTAATTTGATTAAAATACAATATTTATAAAACATTAATTTTTACGGTAAATTATCATTAACCACCTAACTATTACCCCTTTTATTTTAACCACCGATTTTCAATTTTGTCAATCGGATCACCTAACTATTTAAATCTTGCCAATCAAGCCACCTACTATTAAATATTAATGGAGGGACAGTTAATAAAATTTATATAATTACACATTTAGTCATATTCTATTAATTTGGTCCTAACTTTTAATTAATTCAATAAATTTAATCCTCAATCATATGATAACATTGTCATTGTGTGATTGGATGTTTTTCTTAATATTTTTATT